>NC_057794.1:243761661-243796087 GCF_018294505.1 Triticum aestivum
TCACTGTTCATCCCATCGATCGGCTTCAGTTAGCAGCAGTAGCCAAGGAATCGCTCGATCGGGTTCAGTTAACAGCCATCTATCGATCGCTCGGGTTCAGTAACGCGTAGCCTGTAGTGCAATCGCTCGGGTTCAGTTAGAGCCCAACGCCTCGCTCGGGTTCAGTTAGAGCCAACGCCTCGCACACATGCGCGTACGTGTACGAGAGAAATGTGCATCGCTCGGCCCCCAACCTCCCACCGTAATCGAGAACTCCCCGAAATTTTCCTCCCCCTCGCTTCTACCATGGTTTTTTCCGTCATGGACAGCCCAAAGAATGTCATGCAGCTACGTCTCCGACCCGCCCAGGACGAAAAGCCCATTTTCTATCATGATTTTTTGTCATAGAAGTAGGAGCCCACCACATCTATGATGATACCGGGTTTTGTCACAATTATCGTCATAGAAGTGTCATATGTATGACAGAATTTTTTTTCGTTCGGCCCAAAATGTCACGAATGTGTCTTTTTTTCTAGTGAAGTCTCTTTACTCGTTCCGTAATGCATCATCCCATAACTAACTCATTAGTCACATTGCTTGCAAGGCTTATAGTGATGATCATTACCGAGAGGGCCCAAAGATACCTCTCCGAAACACGAAGTGACAAATCCTAATCTCGATCTATGCCAACTCAACAAACACCATCGGAGACACCTGTAGAGCATCTTTATAATCACCCAGTTACGTTCTGACGTTTGATAGCACACTAAGTGTTCCTCCGGTATTCGGGAGTTGCATAATATCATAGTCAGAGGAACATTTATAAGTCATGAAGAAAGCAATAGCAATAAACTAAACGATCATAGTGCTAAGCTAACAGATGGGTCTTGTCCATCACATCATTCTCTAATGATGTGATCTCGTTCATCAAATGACAACACATGTCTATGGCTAGGAAATTTAACCATCTTTGATTAACGAGCTAGTCAAGCAGAGGCATACTAGGGACACTCTGTTTGTCAGTGTATTCATACATGTACTAAGTTTTCGGTTAATACAATTCTAGCATGAATAATAAACATTTATCATGATATAAGGAAATATAAATAACAACTTTATTATTGCCTCTAGGGCATATTTCCTTCAGTCTCCCACTTGCACTAGAGTCAACAATCTAGTTCACACCGCCATGTGATTTAACACCAATAGTTCACACCTTTATGTGACTAACACCCATAGTTCACATCGCCATGTGACCAACACTCAAAAGGTTTACTAGAGTCAATAATCTAGTTCACATCGCTATGTGATTAACACCCAAGAGTAATAAGGTATGATCATGTTTTGCCTGTGAGAGAAATTTTAGTCTATGGGTCTGCAACATTCAGATCCATATGTATTTTGCAAATTTCTATGTCTACAATACACTGCACGGAGCTACTCTAGCTAATTTCTCCCACTTTAAATATGTATCTAGATCGATACTTAGAGTCATGCAGATCGGTGTCAAAGCTTGCATCGACGTAACTCTTTATGACGAACTCTTTGTCACCTCCATAACCGAGAAACATTTCCTTATTCCACTAAGGATAATTTTGACCGCTGTCCAGTGATCCACTCCTAAATCACTATTCTACCCTCTTGTCAAACTCATGGTAAGATACACAATAGGTCTAGTACACAACATACATACTTTATAGAACCTATGACTAAAGCATAGGGAATGACTTTTTGTTCTCTTTCTATTTTCTGCCGTGGTCGGGTTTTGAGTCTTCACTCAACTTCACACCTTACAACTCATGCAAGAACTCCTTCTTTGACTGACCTATTTTGAACTCCTTCAAAATCTTATCAAGGTATGTACTCATTGAAAAAACTTATCAAGCATATTGATCTATCTCTATAGATCTTGATGCCCAATATGTAAGTAGCTTTACCGAGGTCATTCTTTTGAAAATCTCCTTTCAAAAACTCCTTTATGCTTTCCAAAAAAATCTACATCATTTCCGATCAACAATATGCCATTCACATATACTTATCAGAAAGGTTGTAGTGCTCCCACTCACTTTCTTGTAAATACAGGCTTCACCGCAAGTCTGTATAAAACTATATGCATTGATCAACTCATCAAAGCGTATATTCCACCTCCGAGATTCTTGCACCAGTCCATAGATGGATCGCTGGAGCTTGCACACTTTGTTAGCACCTTTAGGATTGACAAAACCTTCTTGTTGCATCATATACAACTCTTGTTTAAGAAATCCACTAAGGAATGTAGTTTTGATATCCATTTGCTAGATTTCACAAAATGTGGCAATTGCTAACATGATTTGGACAGACTTTAAGCATCGATATGAGTGATAAAATCTCATCGTAGTCAACATCTTGAACTTGTCGAAAACCTTTTGCGACAATTCGATCTTTATAGATAGTAACACTACTATTAGTGTCTCTCTTCCTCTTGAAGATCCATTTATTCTCTATGGCTTGCCGATCATCGGGCAAGTCAACCAAGGTCCACACTTTGTTCTCATACATGGATCCCATCTCAGATTTCATGGCCTCAAGCCATTTCATGGAATCTAGGATCATCATCGCTTCCTCATAGTTTGTAGGTTCACCATGGTCAAGTAACATGACTTCCAGAACAGGATTACCGTACCACTTTGGTGCGGATCGTACTCTGGTAGACCTACGAGGTTCGGTAGTAACTTGATTGGAAGTTTCATGATCATCATCATTAGCTTCCTCACTAATTGGTGTAGGAATCACTGGAACTGATTTCTGTGATGAACTACTTTCCAATTTGGGAGAAGGTACAACTACCTTATCAAGTTCTACTTTCCTCCCACTCACTTCTTTTAAGAGAAACTACTTCTCTAGAAAGGATCCCAATAGATTCTTTTGGGTATCCTATGAAGACGCACTTCTCCGATTTGAGTTCGAGCTTATCAGTTTGAAACCTTTTTCACATAAGCATCGCAATCCCAAACTTTAAGAAATGACAGCTTAGGTTTCTTGCTAAACCACAGTTCATACAGTGTCATCTCAACGGATTAGATGGTGCCCTATTTAACGTGAATGCAGTTGTCTCTAATGCATAACCCCAAAACAATAGTGGTAAATCGGTAAGATACATCATAGATCGCACCATATCTAATAAAGTACGATCATGATGTTCGGACACACCATTACATTGTGGTGTTCCAGGTGGCGTGAGTTGTAAAACTATTCCACATTATTTTAAATGAAGACCAAACTCGTAACTCAAATATGAAGGAAATATGCCCTAGAGGAAATAATAAAGTTGTTATTTATATTTACTTGTATCATGATAAATGTTTATTATTCATGCTAGAATTGTATTAAACGGAAACTTAGTACATGTCTGAATACATAGACAAACTGAGTGTCACTAGTATGCCTCTACTTGACTAGCTCATTAATCAAAGATGGTTAAGTTTCCTAACCATAGACATGAGTTGTCATTATATTAGTGAGATCACATCATTAGGGAATGATGTGATTGACTTGACCCATCCGTTAGCTTAGCACGATGATCGTTTAGTTTGTTGCTATTGCTTTCTTCATAACTTATACATGTTCCTATCACTATGAGATTATGCAACTCCCGAATACCGGAGGAACACTTAGTGTGCTATCAAACATCACAACATAACTGGGTGACTATAAAGATGCTCTACAGGTGTCTCCGATGGTGTTTGTTGAGTTGGCATAGATCAAGATTAGGATTTGTCACTCCGTGTATCGGAGAGCTATCTCTGGGCCCTCTCGGTAATGCACATCACTATAAGCCTTGCAAGCAATGTGAATAATGAGTTAGTTACGGGATGTTGCATTACGGAATGAGTAAAGAGACTTTCCAGTAACAAGATTGAACTAGGTATTGAGATACCGACAATCGAATCTCGGGCAAGTAACATACAGATGATAAAGGGAACAACGTATGTTGTTATGCGGTGTCGGTGTCAAAACCGGTGGATCTCGGGTAGGGGGTCCCAAACTATGCGCCTAAGGCGGATGGTAACAGGAGGCAGGGGACACGATGTTTACCCAGGTTCGGGCCCTCTTGATGGAGGTAATACCCTGCGTCCTGCTTGATTGATCTTGATGATATGAGTATTACAAGAGTTGATCTACCACGAGATCTGTAACATCCCAAATTTTCAATTTGGCATGTTATACACTAGATCATCATTGCATATCATATTTATTGCATTTTGGTTGATCCTAGAAATTTTTCGCAACTCAAGGACCCTCGGAGAGAGTTGGGGATTTCGTTATTTTCATATTTGAGTTGTCTCAAATTTTGAAAATAGGATCTTTTGATTTTATTTATTTTATATTCAATTATTTCTATTACAAAAATAAGAGAGAGGGAATAAAATGACTTTCCCAAAATAAAGAAATATTGAGGATTTAATAAAAAATCAAATAAGATTTATTTTGGTTTTATTTGTTATTTTATTTGAATTTAGGAAAAATGCACGTTTTTCAAAATTGCATTTAGGCCCCAAATAAATGTTCATACTGTGTGGCTTGATTTTAGAAGCCGGGGAAAATTTATTTCGGGATTTTTGGAGTCCGTTTAGTAGTCCTTTTGTTTTTTTAGAGCGTAAGTATTTAAAAAAACGTCCAAAACCCTAGCCGGTTTTCGTTCATTTTTTTTAGTTTTGTTTTTTCTTTCGATCGATTTTTTTCGGTTTAGGCTAATTAGCGAGCGTTCGCTCGTTCGTTCATTTTAACAAACGCGTTCTTCGTTTAGATTCAGTTAATGAACGTTCGTTCGTTAAACTGTCCGTCGTTTTTCTTTTTCTCGGATTAAATCCGCGATTTTTCTGATCGTGATTTCTGATCCGATGTTCATTTTAGTCTAACTTTTCGCTCATTTATCAAAATCAGGCGATTCAAGCGCCTGGAGTTTCGTCTCGAAACCCTCTTTCCGTTTAGCCAACTTAAACAAGTTTTTGCCGCTATAAAAAATTGCCTTAGATCCAGAATAGTAAACGAAGCCTGTTTCTTTTGCCGTTTGTCTTTCGTTGCTTCGTTCGATTTGATTCTTTTCGCCAACCAGAGTTCTTAAGTTGAACTTTCTAGTTAGATCTCTTATTTGAGTTTTACCTGTGCATTAGTTGAGTACTTATTGTATGCTTGTTTGTTTGCGATAGAGTACCCGAAGTGCGCCGCTTGCTACTTCGAATCGCTAGGTTTCCCGGACCATCAGCAAGGCAAGTAACACTTTGATCATGTTTTTCCCTCTACCCAGTTTTATTGCATTAGATCAATCCTTACACATTGCATGATTATGATCTAATTAAACTATGGGTTTGGGAAGTAGTTGAGGTAGTACCTATTACCTGTTATTATCAAACCTTTGGGAGTTACGTCTACGTTTGCTTTTTATGCCATGCTATGCTAGTAGACGTGGATTGGGTGAGTGTATCCATGACAGATGTGAGATTGTTAATTAATGGTTTATCTAAGGTGGCAACTTAAATACACATCTAGGTGGATTGAGGCACCTGGGTATTCCAGCGATTGCCTGTTTTTCTTTATGGACCGCCACCCAGGCTCAAAGGGATCATGAGATTATTCATGCTAGAAACTTCTGTGTGCAGCCACAAGCTATTATGGGCTCTAGCATAGTTGACTAAGTCGTGTGAACTCTTACAGTGGTAGACTAGCATATGTAGGGGATGTAGGTGGTACGGTCTACCCATCGTAAGGTACTAGCACTTCTGAAAGACTATGTCTCGGTCATCCGTTTCTCAAACACCATGTAGTGCGAGAAATCCAACGAAGGAGATCGAGTCTTGTGGGGAAAAGTGCGCAAACCTCTGCAGAGTGTATAAACTAATCATGGTTAGCCGTGTCCCCGGTTATGGACATCTTGAGTATCTAGTACCTGGATTATCATGTGAATCTCAACATGTTACTATAAATTAATTTTGATGGGTTTGTCTAATGATGATGCTTAATTGGGATTGAGAATGCTGTCAACCATTCTCAATGTTTAGCAACCACCATGATAGTTAAATAAATTTATTTATTTGCAGTAGGGAAAAATTGGCTTTACGCAAAACTGTAACCATAGAGCTTTCCACCAGCCAAATATGCATATAGAATAGCTGTTTCATTCCATTACTCTCTATGTGTTACTTTGCCAGCATATTCCATGTGTTGACCCATTTCAGGCTGCAACGTTAATGTTGCAGACTTTTCAGACGATGATTAAGGAGTTTTTAGGTCGTGGTTCTATACTCAGTGATGCCGTTGGAGTTGATGGACTCACTTATCTTCCAAGCCTTCCGCTGTTATCGTTATTAGATGGCCTTAAGCCATATTTATTGTAATAAGTTCTCTATTGAGACACTCGATGTAATAAGTGTGTGATTGCTACTTTGTTAAAAATCCTTCAAGTACTGTGTGGTGTCAGCATTACTGATCCAGGGATGACACCAGAGCACAGAGATTGGACCATTTGTGGTCTGGTCGCTACAAGATCGTAAAGGCTAAACCCTAGAAGCTAGCCTATGGTATGATTGTTGTTGTCCTACGGACTAAACCCTCCGGTTTATATAGACGCCGGAGGGGGCTAGGGTTACACAGAGTCGGTTACAAGGGAGGAGATCCACATATCCGTATTGCCAAGCTTGCCTTCCACGCCAAGGAAAGTCCCATCCGGACACGGGCCGAAGTCTACAATCTTGTATCTTCATAGTCCAACATTCCGGTCATAGGATATAGTCCGGCTGTCCGGAGACCCCCAATCGAGGACTCCCTCAGTAGCCCCTGAACCAGGCTTCAATGACGATGAGTTTGGTGCGCAGATTTGTCTTCGGCATTGCAAGATGGGTTTTTCCTTCGAATACTCCATGGAAGATTTTGAACACAAGGATAGTGTCCGGCTCTGCAAAACAAGTTCGACATACCACCGTAGAGAGAATAATATTTCCACAAATCTAATCTGCTGACACGTTTAGCAACATGACATCATGCCATGGCCCGGTCTTTATTCGAACCGTTTTTTCTTAACCAGCACTGCACATATCGCGAGGTGGTTTTCTTGACACGTCTTGTCAAAGCAGAGATTGTGTCCCCCTTATTGTGGGATTCTCATCAATACAGACGTGGGTAACCCAATCGTGCCCATTGGCATGACTCCTCGATTTTAGGCAAGTCCCAAACGGCCACGAGGAGGACGCTTGATATTCACCCTCTTTATAAAGAGGCCAAGGCCTGTCCTTTTTCCCTCTCGTGCTCAATCGAATCCTTCCCCCGCCTCGAGTTCCAACACCCAAGGCTCAGGTCAGGCACTTCGGACCTTCAACCATGTCCGGATCCAACCTCCAAGGTCGGTGGATGCCTTCCTCAGTCACAGAGGAAGACATCGAGAAGCTAAGAGAGGCCAGGTATTTAACCCTCGAAATCTCACACAGGTTGCCTGCTCGAGGGCAGGTCATTCCCACTCCCAAACCCGGCGAGAGTGCTGTATTCATTTCTCACTTCCTCCGAGGGCTAGGCCTCGCTCTGGATCCCTTTGTTAGGGGCTCATGTTCTATTATGGGCTGGATTTCCATGACCTGGCCCCAGATTCCCTCCTTAACATCTCGTCGTTCATCGTCGTGTGTGAGGCCTTTCTCCGCATTACCCCACACTTCGGCATGTGGCTCAAGACTTTCAATGTGAAGCCGAAGATGGTCGAGGGGTGACACACAGAGTGCGGAGGTGCCGTAATAAGCAAAAGTGCTGATGTTCCGTGGCCAAAGGGTTCCTTCCCAGAGGTGTCCGGTTTATGGCAATGGGAGTGGTTTTATATCACAGCTCCTCGAAGTGCCAAGTGGGTAGCCGCCCCTGCCTTTCGCTCGCCCCCCCCCCACCACCACAACTGACGTAATGGATCAACAAGGGGCTGAATTGGGGGCCAGTAAATGATGTGCCGATATTGCGGAGTCGCATCCAAGATCTCCTTGAGAGAGATGTCAGCCTGGTCACAGTAATGCAAGTCATGCTAGTTCGTCGAGTCCCGCCTTGCAAACATCGACCCCTCCGTATGTGGGAATTCAACCCGGAAGGTCCGCGAACTATCCAGCACTTCCTCGGCATGACACTCGAAGAGATGTACAAATTGTTCTTCGGACCACAAATAAAGTGTCTGGACACCACCGAGGATGCGGGTCTGAGCTGTAATCGCCCAGATACCCAAGTAAGTAATCCCGTGGCTGAACACACTGTCTTTTTATTTATCATAACATCATTCTGAAAAGTCGCTCTTTGACTAGGACTGGGTAACAAAGGCGAAGATGATCAGGTGTTCAGCCCCCTTCCCGAAGGTTCAGCAAATCCAGTACTAGCCAGAATGCTCGAGCCGGCGCCTTATCAGGCGCCCTCAGGGGAAGATAAAGGGGAGAATAAAGAGGCTGAAAGCGGGCCTCGCTCATTATTCATCCAAACCGGGGGTATTAGCACCTCCACGGAGGAGGATAACCAGGAAGAAGAATCTGAAATTCCCTCTCCCCAAGGAAGGAAGAGGACCACCTCTAAAGACCCGGAAACAAAGGTTTCCAATCGGAGGAAGAAATCTTTGCCAGAGGGTCCTACCTCGGAGGGTACTCTTGCCGCATAGTGTCCACAAGGGGATCAGCCCTCTACCGAGCTGTAAGTAAACAAAAAGTACTTAATAGTAAAAATATCCTACATTACTTCTGAAGATAATAACCAAAGCATATATCTTGCAGTTCGGATCGTAGCCCTTCTCAACAGAGTTCGTCTTTGGGGGATCTTCTTCCGGAGATGATGGAGAGCGAAACACCTCCCCCTGCCACCCCACCTCATGAGGCGGGTGACCCTGAAGTGTCGTCGCGGAGGGTTTCTCCTGATCCGCCAAGGCCAGAGGGTAATCCTTTGGCCACCCGAAGTCCTCAGTATTCGGCTCCTAAAGAGAGTAACAAAAAGAGTCCGGAACCGTACAGTGTGTGGTCGGACGCACTGAAGGATCTTCTGGAGCAAGTGGCCATCTCAGAAGCGCATCATATGCTAATGGGTACCGTGATTGAAAGGATTTCATCCGCTCAAAGCGGGTTGTATGAAGCTTTTATGAGTCTGCTGAAAGGCTTTGAGGTACGTGAAATAGTGTATGTTTTTGACAGTACCACATGCGTTAGGTGTGCCCTATGCAGATAGTAGCCCCTGAGACTCTGGTTGCCATTGAGAACGGCGAAAAACAGAGGATCATAGTCCCAGGTAATAATCGGACCGCCTTCATGTGCAGGTGGCTGAAGGTCCGGTGGCTAGACGGACTGGTGAGTTTGCCGAGCTGAAGCGGCAACTTGATGCAGCTGATGCCGACATCGTGCTTGTCAACAAGCGGCTCGACGAGGCACAGGGTATGTGATTTCTCTGGTGATCAGCACATAGTAAGAGGAGCATGATGCTAGTATCGTTAATATGTTGTGACTGCAGATGGAGCTGCCGCCATGGAGACCCTTCGGGCGGAACTTGCTCGAGCCAAGGAACAAGCCAGAAATAGTGAGGCGACCGCTCTAAAGGCGGTCGAAGAGCTGAGGGTCGAATAGGTCGTGCATTGCCAGAGCAAGGAAAGAATGGCCAAGATGGCCGTTGAGTTGAAAGATGCTGCCAACCGTTACCAGCTTCTTGAGAAAGAAAGCCGAGCGAAGGCGACGGACCTAGAGAAGGCCATGGTAGTAGCCAAGGAAGCCCGCTCCAAAATCAGAGCGGCGAAGGAGGAGCTGCGTCAAGCTGGAGATATCGTGGCTGGGAAGCCCTTTTTGTTGCAGACTAAGTTCGAAGATCTGAAGTATGCCCCTCTTGATCAACTATGGAGTTCTGCAGACGCATACGTGGATTTGGCAGCAAGTGCTGCTGATGTGGCCGAGTACTTCAAGGATCAAAAAGATCGTGAAGTGGAAAAGCTGTTCTGGTCACAGTTCCATGCTCCAGTGCGTCCGCTGCTGTTGAATGAGAGAATGGCCAAGTGGGCCGAGCTCCATAGGTTGTCCGGACTTGCCATGAGGTCTGTTGTGGATCATCTATGGCCGGAAGGGCCAAGGCCGAATAGTTACTTTAGTTTAGTGCAACAATTCCTTAGTGATGTGCCTCACATCGACGCTATGAAGAGGTCGGCGTGCATAGAGGGTGCGCGGATGGCACTTGCCCGTGTCAAGACATACTGGGCGGAGATGGAGGCCACCACTATTGCAACACAGGGTTCGGCCGTGGGCCGAGTAGCTGCCGAGCACTACTTTGAAGAAGTCCTTGAAGGCGCTCGTTCGATAGAGGCTCAGTGCTCGAAGAATATTATGTTCTAGTGACATGTATTCCCATTGTAAAAACAATGCTTTATTGAATTATAAAGGTTGTGTTTATACTTTTGCCTGAAAGTATTATGATGTCTCCTGTGCGGCCGTTTATGTATATATCTATATAACCTGAAAGATTGCAGTCGTTGGCTTCAGCCCCCACGCATATAATGCGGGGGTGTTCGCAAAAAACATGTATTCACACTTGATCCAACGTCTTGGTCCATGAAGGAGGTGGTTGCACAGCGAATGAGGCAATCAGACTATATTGCTTTAACACTTTCACTTAGCCATAGGAGTTTGACGGTGGGACTACTATATAGCCCTTGGTACTTCCGTGCTCATCCGAATACGGGGCGCGTACGTACATGACCGGGAAACGGCCCTTCGTTAATGGGGAGGAATCCCAAAGATTCCGCTAAGTCATCGAGTCGTTGACCAGTCTCGCGCTTTATCATGACAGTCAGTTTTCGGCTTTCTCTACTGAGGTGCTCATCCGGGTGAACCAGGGCACAATCGCAGTAGTTCTCCCGGTGCCGCCTTAGCCAATAGAGCAGAACGTAAGGTAGCAAAACACGGGAGCCGGGAAAACCCAACATTTGACCAAAGGCATGATTCGGAGCTGATGCATATAAGGCCAAACTCGCGACGCCGAACACTCCCTAAGGTATTCGGTCTTTATAACATATGCCGGGCTGAACAATGCCCTTAATAATAAACCCCGAGTGTCCAAGTATGTGCAATATCCTGACGTGGCCACATGCCCATAACGTCAGCATCCTTCTCGGTTGTATTGAGCATCCGGAGGATGTGAATCAACAAGAGACAGTAAAAAAGGTTTACGTAGGGTCTTAATCTGAAAAGAAACCTTTGAGCGGGTCCCTGCTGCACGTCTGCGCCTGTGTCTCCGTTGTGCCGTGTCCTGGACGGGTGTAGCACGATTGTCATCTGTAAAAGAGAAGAACTTAGGTGAAAGTTGTTGTGCCAGAAAATTGGTTATTATCAATAAGCCATTAAAATTCAAGATAAGTCAAGTTGAGCCGAACTAGCCCTGATTACACACGGGAAGCCCCTAGTACCATCTATGAGGGCTTAACCATCAAACCAATCTCATGTATATGTAGTGATGCGCCGGACTCGTCTAACCGTGTCTGTGGTCTTGACGACCTGTCATTTATTCTGGTTGGTGAGGTTGTCTAGTGCTCGGCTATTAAAGCCGCCGCACGTTCTTCCGCGCATAGAGAACGCTCAATATTTCCACTAAATGTGATGGTGCCGCGTGGACCGGGCATCTTAAGCTTGAGAGGCGCGTAATGCGATACTGCATTAAAACGAGCGAAAGCTACTCTTCCGAGTAGTGCTTGATAGCCACTTCGGAATGGAGCGATGTAGAAAGTTAACTTTTCGCTTTGGAAGTTGTCGGAAGAACCGAATACAACCTCTAGTAATAGAGAGCCCGTGCAGCGGGCCTCTAGGCCTGGTATTACTCCCTTGAAGGTAGTATTACTGCGGCTGATTTTTGTCGGGTCTATCCCCATTTTGCGAACTGTGTCCTGATATATCATATTTGGACCACTGCCGCCGTCCGTAAGGACTCGTGTGAGATGGTATCCGTTTATTATTGGGTCTAACACCAAGGCAGACAATCCTTCATGCCAGATGCTTGTCGGGTGATCCTTGCGATCGAAAGTGATCAGGCAGGCCAACCATGGGGTGAACTTGGGGGTGACGGGCTCTATGGCGCGTATGTCTCGGAGTGCATGTTCTCTTCTCCTCTTCATCACATGGATCATGTTTACTGTTTTAACCTCTGGTGGGAATTTTTTCTGTCCTCCAGTGCTTTGCTGGCGAGGTTCGTCCTCGTCTTCACTTGGTGTCTCCCCCCCTTTGTGTTCGGTGTTAAGCTTACCGGCCTGCTTGAAGACCCAGCATTCTTTGTGGGTGTGATTTGCAAGTTTATCGGGGGTGCCATGAATCTGACATAGTTTGTCTAGAATCTTGTTTAGGCTATACGGTCCATCTCTGCTGCCTTTGAAAGGCTTTTTCCACTGACCTGGTCGAGAGCCCTGAATCCGGCGTTTACCGCCGTATTATCTGGGCTATCTTCTTTATTGTGATGCTTGCTTTTACTGTGTCATGGTTTTCCATTGCCATCCCTGACTTCGGATGTGCTTGGGTCGCTGGTGCTACTGCGAGCTCACCAGCTATCTTCGCCCATGCAAAAGCGGGTCATGAGGCTTGTCAGGGCTGCCATTGTTCTTGATTTTTCTTGGCTGAGGTGTCTGGCGAGCCATTCATCTCTGACACTATGTTTGAAAGCTGCTAAGGCTTCAGTGTCCGGACAGTCGATGATTTGGTTCTTCTTAGTGAGAAACCTGTTCCAAAGCTTTCGGGCTGACTCTCCAGGCTATTGAATTATATGAGTTAAATCGTCTGCATCCGGAGGTCAGACATAGGTCCCTTGAAAATTAGCCCGAAAAGCATCCTCGAGCTCCTCCCAACTTCCAATTGAGTTTTCATGGAGGCTTTTCAGCCAGTGCCGAGCTAGTCCTTTAAGCTTGAGGGGCAAGTACTTGATGGCATGGAGATCGTCTCTGCGGGCCATATGGATATGGAGGATGAAGTCCTTAATCCAGACCCCAGGGTCTGTGGTCCCATCGTATGCCTCTATGTTCACTCGTTTGAATCCTTCTAGGAATTCGTGGTCCAGCACCTCATCGGTGAAACATAGGGGGTGTGCGGCACCCCTGTATTTGGATGTATCATGGCGTTTGGATGGTTGTAGTATTTGGTTTTGATTTTGTGCCGGAGCACTCTTCCTAGATCCATAGATGGATCTGGTCATACTGGATTTTTGGCGCAAGTCCTCACGTAGATCGTGTGTTGACTTATGTGCGACCTTGTTAGCCGCTCTATCGCGGTCACAAGGTGGTTGATCCGGCCAGTTGGCCTTTTTTTCCGGCTGTGTGGGCTCTAAGGCCTCATCGTCGAATTCAGTTAATAGCTTGC
Organism: Triticum aestivum; assembly: GCF_018294505.1. Classification (NCBI taxonomy): domain Eukaryota; kingdom Viridiplantae; phylum Streptophyta; class Magnoliopsida; order Poales; family Poaceae; genus Triticum; species Triticum aestivum. Next base: position 243,774,990 of record NC_057794.1, read on the forward strand.
GCTTTGGATAGCTCTTTGTGTGGTAGCTTCCACCATACTTTTCTTCTTTGTCGAGCACTTTGTTCCACCTGCTGTTGAGCATATTTTGTGCGGCCTTAAGCCTTTGCTTCTGCTTCTTCAGACTCCTCGATGTGGCAATAAGCCTTCTGCGGAGGTTCTCTTGCTCCAAGTGCGTTTCCGGGATGATGTGTGCATCTTCGTCCGGACTATTTTCCTCCCCAGAGGGGGTTTGCTGAGGTTTATCCTTGGTGTCTCCGTGTTCGGGCATCGGATCCGTACTATGTTCGCCGTTTGCAGTTTCATCGTGCTCTGCCGCTGGGTCGATGTGGTCGTCGTTTCCTCTGGAGTCGACTGGAGTGTTATTTTCTCTTGCGCCGTTATCGCTGTTTTTGCCGAGGCGGGATTTTGAGCGGCGCCTACGCCGACGCTTTGATTGCTTCTCGAGGGATCTACTCTTCGCTGCATCCTACCGTTCTTCATCATTATTTTCTTTGGGTGTATCCACCATGTATATGTCATGTGGTGGAGTGGTTGTCTAGCGCCCTGTGGGTACTGGTTCCTTTTCCTCTCATGCATCGTCGTCCATGCCGTTGATGTCTTCGGAGTCGAAATCGAGCATGTCGGTTAGATCGTCGACAGTGGCTACTAAGTGGGTGGTGGGTGGGGAGCGAATTTCTTCGTCGTCCGCATCCCATTCTAGTCGGACATAGTTCGTCCAAGGTTCTCCTGACAAGGAGAGAGACCTTAATGAATTTAGCACATCGCCGAAAGGCGAGTGCTGAAAGATATCCACGGAGGTGAACTCCATGATCGGTGCCCAATCGGGTTCGATAGGCACGGATGCAGGCGGCTCGGAGTCCGTGGCCGGTGACGAATCCAGTGGTTCGGCAACACAGCTCTCATAAGGGTTGAAGTCAGTATCCGGCTCCGTCGCCACTGAGAGTGCGGCCTCCATGGCGGAGTCTATCCCTCCATCCTCGGATGGCGCAATTTGCTCCGGATTGAAGGCCGGAGTAGTTGCAGATGCGATCTCCCGAACAATGTCCGACGGTAGAGATACATCATGCTCGTCGTTATTGTGCAGCGCACCTGACATGGGCTCGAATCCATCGAAGATCAAGTCTCCACAGATGTCGGCAGTGTAGTTTAAGTTTCTAAACCTGACCTGATGGCCAGGGGCGTAGCTCTCGGTCTGCTCCAAATGGCCAAGCGAATTGGCCCGCAGTGTGAAGCCATCGAATACGAAGATCTGTCCGGGGAGGAAAACTTCACCCTGGACCACATCGTTACTGATGATCGAAGGGGCCATTGAACCTTACGGTGATGGCACAGTGGAACTCTCAATGAAAGCACCAATGTCGGTGTCAAAACCGGCGGATCTCGGGTAGGGGGTCCCGAACTGTGCGTCTAAGGCAGATGGTAACAGGAGGCAGGGGACACGATGTTTACCCAGGTTCGGGCCCTCTTGATGGAGGTAATACCCTATGTCCTGCTTGATTGATCTTGATTGTATGAGTATTACAAGAGTTGATCTACCACGGCATCGTAGAGGCTAAACCCTAGAAGCTAGCCTATGGTATGATTGTTGTTGTCCTATGGACTAAACCCTTCGGTTTATATAGACACCGGAGAGGGCTAGGGTTACACAGAGTCGGTTACAAGGGAGGAGATCCACATATCCGTATTGCCAAGCTTGCCTTCCACGCCAAGGAAAGTCCCATCCGGACACGGGACGAAGTCTTCAATCTTGTATCTTCATAGTCCAATAGTCCGGCCAAAGGATATAGTTCGGCTGTCTGGAGACCCCCAATCCAGGACTCCCTCATGCGGTTTGACCGATAAAGATCTTCGTAGAATATGTAGGAACCAATATGAGCATCCAGGTTCCTCTATTGGTTATTGACCGGAAGTGAGTCTCGGTCATGTCTACATAGTTCTTGAACCCGTAGGGTCCGCACGCTTCACGTTCGATGATGATCGGTATTATGAGTTTATGTGTTTTGATGTATCGAAGGTAGTTCGGAGTACCGGATGTGATCACAAACATGACGAGGAGTCTCGAAATGGTCGAGACATAAAGATTGATATATTGGAAGGCCATGTTTGGACATCAGAATGGTTCTGGATGAGTTCGGGCATTTACCGGAGTACCGGGGGGTTACCGGAACCCCCCGGGGAGTCAATGGGCCTTAATGGGCCCTAGTGGAGAAAGAGGGCAGCACACAAGTGGTGGGACACACCCCCCTAGGCCCAAACCAATTTGGTTTAGGGTTTGGGGGGCAGGCCCCCCTTTCCTTCTCCTCTCCTCCTCCTTCCTCCTTCTCCTAGTAGGAACAGGAAAGGGGGGAGGGCGGCAAACCTACTTGGAGTAGGATTGCCCCCCCTCCTAGGCACGCCTCCTCCTAGGCCGGCCCTCTCCTCCTCCCCCCATTTATATACGGGGGAGGGGGCACCCCATAGACACACAAGTTGATTGTTTAGCCGTGTGCGGTGCCCCCTCCACAGATTTCCACCTCGGTCATATCATCATAGTGCTTAGGCGAAGCCCTGCATCGGTAACTTCATCATCACCGTCATCACGCCGTCGTGCTGATGAAACTCTCCCTCGACCTCAGCTGGATCTAGAGTTCGTGGGACATCACCGAGCTGAACGTGTGTAGATCATGGAGGTGTCGCACCTTCGGTGCTAGGATCGGTCGGATCGTGAAGACGTACGACTACATCAACCGCGTTGTCATAACGCTTTCGCTTTCGGTCTACAAGGGTACATGGACAACACTCTCACCTCTCATTGCTATGCATCACCTAGATAGATCTTGCGTGTGCGTAGGAATTTTTTTTGAAATTACTGTGTTCCCCAACAGTGGCATCTGAGCCAGGTCTATGCGTAGATGTTATATGCATGAGTAGAACACAAAGGAGTTGTGGGAGTGAGTATATACATATTGCTTTCCGTCACTAGTTGATTCTTGATTCAGCGGTATTGTTGGATGAAGCGGCTCAGACCAACATTACATGTACGCTTACGCGAGACTGGTTCTACCGACGTGCTTCGCACACAGGTGGCTAGTGGGTGTCTGTTTCTCCAACTTTAGTTGAATCGGTTTCAATGAACAGGGATCTTTCTTAAGATCAAAAAGCAATCACTATACTACATTGTGGTTTTGATGCGTAGGTAAGAATGGTTCTTGCTAGAAGCCCGTAGCAGCCATGTAAAACTTGCAACAACAAAGTAGAGGACGTCTAACTTGTTTTTGCAGGGCATGTTGTGATGTGATATGGTCAAGACGTGATTATATAAATTGTTGTATGAGATGATCATGTTTTGTAACACAGTTATCGGCAACTGGCAGGAGCCTATATGGTTGTCGCTTTATTGTATGAAATGCAATCGCCATGTAATTGCTTTACTTTATCACTAAGCAGTAGCGATAGTCATAGAAGCAATAGTAGGCGAGACGACAACGATGCTTCGATGGAGATCAAGGTGTCAAGCCGGTGACGATGGTGATCATGACGGTGCTTTGGAGATGGAGATCAAAGGCACAAGATGATGATGGCCATATCATATCACTTATATTTGATTGCATGTGATGTTTATCCTTTATGCATCTTATTTTTCTTAGTTTGGCGGTAGCATTATAAGATGATCTCTCACTAAATTTCAAGGTACAAGTGTTCTCCCTGAGTATGCACCGTTGCTACAGTTCGTCGTGCCGAGACACCACGCGAGGATCGGGTGTGATAAGCTCTACGTTCACATACAACGGGTGCAAGCCAGTTTTGCACACACATAATACTCGGGTTAAACTTGACGAGCCTAACATATGCAGATATGGCCTCGAAACACTAAGACCGAAAGGTCGAGCATGAATCATATAGTAGATATGATCAACATAGTGATGTTCACCATTGAAAACTACTCCATCTCACGTGATGATCGGACATGGTTTAGTTGATATGGATCACGTGATCACTTAGATGATTAGAGGGATGTCTATCTAAGTGGGAGTTCTTAAGTAATATGATTAACTGAATTTTAATTTATCATGAACTTAGTACCTCATAGTATTTTGCATGTCTATGTTGTTGTAGATAGATGGCCCGTGCTGTTGTTCCATTGAATTTTAATGCGTTCCTAGAGAAAGCTAAGTTGAAAGATGATGGTAGCAACTACACGGAGTGGGTCTGTAACTTGAGGATTATCCTCATTGCTGCATAGAAGAATTACGTCCTGGAAGCACCGCTGGGTGACAAGCCTGCTGCAGATGCTGCTGACGACATTAAGAACATCTGGCAAAGCAAAGCTGATGGCTACTCGATAGTTCAGTGTGCCATGCTTTACGGCTTAGAACCGGGACTTCAACGGCGTTTTGAACGTCGTGGAGCATATGAGATGTTCCAGGAGTTGAAGTTAATATTTCAAGCAAATGCCCGGACTGAGAGATATGAAGTCTCCAATAAGTTTTATAGCTGCAAAATGGAGGAGAATAGTTCTGTCAGTGAACATATACTCAGAATATTTGGGTACCACAACCACTTGACTCAGCTGGGAGTTAATCTTCCTGGTGATAGTGTCATTAACAGAGTTCTTCAATCACTACCACCAAGCTACAAGAGCTTCGTGATGAACTATAATATGCAAGGGATGGATAAGACAATTCCCAAGCTCTTGGCAATGCTAAAGGCTGCGGAGGTAGAAATCAAGAAGGAGCATCAAGTGTTGATGGTCAACAAGACCACTAGTTTCAAGAAGGGGAAGAAGGGGAACTTCAAGAAGAATAGCAAGCAAGTTGTTGCTCAAGTGAAGAAGCCCAAGTCTGGACCTAAGCCTGAGACTGAGTGCTTCTACTGCAAAGGGACTGGTCACTGGAAGTAGAACTTCCCCAAGTATTTGGCGGATAAGAAGGATGGCAAAGTGAAAGGTATATTTGATATACATGTTATTGATGTGTACCTTACTAATCCTCGCAGTAGCGCCTGGGTATTTGATACTGGTTCTGTTGCTAATATTTGCAACTCGAAACAGGGGCTACGGATTAAGTGTAGATTGCCTAAGGAACGAGGTGACGATGCGTGTGGGAAATGGTTCCAAAGTCGATGTGATCGCCGTCGGCACGCTACCTCTACATCTACCTTTAGGATTAGTATTAGACATGAATAATTGTTATTTGGTGCCAGCTTTAAGCATGAACATTATATCTAAATCTTGTTTCATGCGAGACGGTTATTCATTTAAATCAGAGAATAATAGTTGTTCTATTTATATGAGTAATATGTTTTATGGTCATGCACCCTTGATGAGTGGTCTATTTTTACTAAATCTAGATAGAGTGATACACATATTCATAGTATTGAAGCAAAAGATATAAGTTTAATAATGATAGTGCAACTTATTTGTGGCACTACCGTTAAGGTCATATTGGTGTAAAGCGCATGAAGGAACTCCATGCTGATGGACTTTTGGAATCACTTGATTATGAATCACTTGATGCTTGTGAACCATGCCTCATGGGCAAGATGACTAAGACTCCATTCTGTGGAACAACGAAACGAGCAAGAGATTTATTGGAAATAATACATACTGATGAATGCGGTCCGATGAGTGTTGATGCTCGTGGCGGGTATCGTTATTTTCTGACCTTCACTGATGATTTGAGCAGATATGGGTATATCTACTTGATGAAACATAAGTCTGAAACATTTGAAAACTTCAAAGAATTTCAGAGTGAAGTGGAAAATCATCGTAACAAGAAAATTAAGTTTCTACGATCTAATCGTGGAGGTGAATATTTGAGTTATGAGTTTGGTCTTCATTTGAAACAATGAGGAATAGTTTCGCAACTCACACCACCTAGACCACCACAGCGTAATGGTGTGTCCGGACGTCGTAACCACACTTTATTAGATATGGTGCAATCTGTGATGTCTCTTACTGATTTACCGCTATCGTTTTGGGGTTATGCTTTAGAGACGGCTGCATTCACATTAAATAGGGCACCATCGAAATATGTTGAGACGACACCTTATGAACTGTGGTTTGGCAAGAAACCCAAGTTGTCGTCTCTTAAAGTTTGGGGATGTGATGCTTATGTGAAAAAGCTTCAACCTGATAAGCTCGAACCCAAATCAGAGAAATGTGTCTTCATAGGATACCCAAAGGAGACTGTTGGGTACACCCTCTATCATAGATCCAAAGGCAAGATATTCGTTGCTAAGAATGGATCCTTTCTAGAGAAGGAGTTTCTCTCGAAATAAGTGAGTGGGAGGAAGGTAGAACTTGATGAGGTAATTGTACCTGCTCCCTTATTGGAAAGTAGTTCATCACAGAAATCAGTTCCAGTGATTCCTACACCAATAAGTGAGGAAGATAATGATGATGATCATGAAACTTCTGATCAAGTTACTACCGAACCTCGTAGGTCAAACAGAGTAAGATCCGCACCAGAGTGGTACAGTAATATTGTTCTGGAGGTCATGTTACTTGACCATGACGAACCTACGAACTATGAGGAAGCGATGATGAGCCCAGATTCTGCAAAATGGCTTGAGGCCATGAAATCTGAGATGGGATCCATGTATGAGAACAAAGTGTGGACTTTGGTTGACTTGCCCGATGATCGGCAAGCCATAGAGAATAAATGGATCTTCAAGAAGAAGACTGATGTTGACGGTAATGTTACTGTCTACAAAGCTCTACTTGTTGCAAAAGGTTTTCGACAAGTTCAAGGAGTTAACTACGATGAGACCTTCTCACCCGTAGCGATGCTTAAGTCCGTCCGAATCATGTTAGCAATTGCCACATTTTATGATTATGAAATTTGGCATATGGATGTCAAAACTGCATTCCTTAATGGATATCTTAAAGAAGAGTTGTATATGATGCAACCAGAAGGTTTTGTCGATCCAAAAGGTGCTAACAAAGTGTGCAAGCTCCAGCGATGCATTTATGGACTGGTGCAAGCCTCTCGGAGTTGGAATATACGCTTTGATGGTGTGATCAAAGCATATGGTTTTATACAGACTTTTGGAGAAGCCTGTATTTACAAGAAAGTGAGTGGGAGTTCTGTAACATTTCTGATATTGTATGTAGATGACATATTGTTGATCTGAAATGATACGGAATTTCTAAATGGCATAAAAGGATACTTGAATAAGAATTTTTCAATGAAAGACCTCGTTGAAGCTGCTTATATATTAGGCATCAAAATCTATAGAGATAGATCAAGACGCTTAATTGGACTTTCACAAAGCACATACCTTGATAAAGTTTTGAAGAAGTTCAAAATGGATCAAGCAAAGAAAGGGTTCTTGCCTGTGTTACAAGGTGTGAAGTTGAGTCAGACTCAATGCCCGACCACTGCAGAAGATAGAGAAAAAATGAAAGTCATTCCCTAAGCCTCGGCCATAGGTTCTATCATGTATGCAATGTTGTGTACCAAACCTGATGTGTGCCTTGCTATTAGTTTAGCAGGGAGGTACCAAAGTAATCCAGGTGTGGATCACTGGAGAGCGATCAAGAACATCCTGAGATACCTAAAAAGGACTAAGGATATGTTTCTCGTTTATGGAGGTGACAAAGAGCTCGTCATAAATGGTTACGTCGATGCAAGCTTTGACACTGATCCGGATGACTCTAAGTCACAAACCGGATACGTATTTTTATTGAATGGTGGAGCTATCAGTTGGTGCAGTTCCAAGCAGAGCGTCGTGGCAGGATCTACGTGTGAAGTGGAGTACATAGATACTTCGGAAGCAGCAAATGAAGGAGTCTATGTGAAGGAGTTCATATCCGATCTAGGTGTCATACCTAGTGCATCATGTCCAATGAAATCTTTTGTGACAATAATGGTGCAATTGTCTTGGCAAAGTAATCCAGATTTCACAAAAGAACCAAGCACATCAAGAGACGCTTCAATTCCATCCGCGATCAAGTCAAGGAGGGAGTCATAGCGATTTGCAAGATACACACGGATCTGAATGTTGCGGACCTGCTGACTAAGCCTCTCTCACGAGCAAAACATGATCAGCACCAAGACTCCATGGGTGTTAGAATCATTACTGCGTAATCTAGATTATTGACTCTAGTGCAAGTGGGAGACTGAAGGAAATATGCCCTAGAGGCAATAATAAAGTTGTTATTTATATTTCCTTATATCATGATAAATGTTTATTACTCATGCTAGAATTGTATTAACCGGAAACTTAGTACATGTGTGAATACATAGACAAACAGAGTGTCACTAGTATGCCTCTACTTGACTAGCTCGTTAATCAAAGATGGTTAAGTTTCCTAACAATATACATGAGTTGTCATTTGATTAATGAGATCACATCATTAGAGAATGATGTGATTGACTTGACCCATCCGTTAGCTTAGCACGATGGTCGTTTAGTTTGTTGCTATTGCTTTCTTCATAACTTTTACATGTTCCTATGACTATGAGATTATGCAACTCCTGAATACCGGAGGAACACTTAGTGTGCTATCAAATGTCACAATGTAACTGGGTGACTATAAAGATGCTCTACATGTGTCTCCGATGGTGTTTGTTGAGTTGGCATAGATCGAGATTAGGACTTGTCACTCCGTGTATCGGAGAGGACTCTCTAGGCCCTCTCGGTAATGCACATCACTATAAGCCTTGCAAGCAATGTGACTAATGAGTTAGTTACGGGATGTTGCATTATGGAATGAGTAAAGAGACTTGCCGGTAATGAGATTGAACTAAGTATTGAGATATCGACGATCGAATCTCGGGCAAGTAACATACATATGACAAAGGGAACAACATATGTTGTTGTGCGGTTTTACCGATAAAGATCTTCGTAGAATATGTAGGAACCAATATGAGCATCCAGGTTCCGCTTTTGGTTATTGACCGGAAATGAGTCTCGGTCATGTCTACATAGTTCTCAAACCCGTAGGGTCCGCACACTTAACGTTCGATGACGATCAGTATTATGTGTTTATGTGTTTTGATGTACCAAAGGTAGTTCGGGGTCCTGGATGTGATCATGTACATGACGAGGAGTCTCGAAATGGTCGAGACATAAAGATCGATATATTGGAAGGCTATGTTTGGACATCAGAATGGTTCCGGATGAGTTCGGGCATTTACCGGAGTACCGGGGGGTTACCAGAACACCCCGAGGAGTCAATGGGCCTTAATGGGACCTAGTGAAGAAAGAGGACAACAGGCAAGTGGTGGGGCATGCCCCCCTAGGCCCAACCTGAATTGGTTTAGGGTTTGGGGGCGCCCCCCCTTTCCTTCTCCTCTCCTCCTCCTTCCTCCTTCTCCTAGTAGGAATAGGAAAGGGGGGGCAAACCTACTTGGAATAGGATTGCCCCCCCCCTTGGGCGTGCCTCCTCCTAGGACGGCCCTTTCCTCCCCCCCCCCTTTATATACGGGGGAGGGGCACCCATAGACACACAAGTTGATTGTTTAGCCGTGTGCGGTACCCCCCTCCAGATTTCCACCTCGGTCATATCGTTGTAGTGCTTAGGCGAAGCCCTGCGTCGGTAACTTCATCATCACCGTCATCACGGAGTCATGCTGACAAAACTCTCCCTCGACCTCAGCTGGATCTAGAGTTTGTGGGACATTACCGAGCTGAACGTGTGCAGATCGCGGAGGTGCCGTACCTTCGGTGCTAGGATCGGTCGGATCATGAAGACGTATGACTACATCAACCGCGTTATCATAACGCTTCTGCTTTCGGTCTACGAGGGTACGTGGACAACACTCTCCCCCCTCGTTGCTATGCATCACCTAGATAGATCTTGTGTGTGCGTAGGATTTTTTTTGAAATTACTACGTTCCCCAACAAAATATTTGCCTCCGCGATCAGATCATAGAAACTTTATTTTCTTATCACGATGATTTTCCACTTCACTATGAATTTTTTTGAATGTTTCAAATGTTTCAGACTTTGTTTCATTAAGTAGATATACTCATATCTGCTCAAATCATGTGTGAAGGTCAGAAAATAACGATACCCGCCGCGAGCCTCAACACTCATTGGACCGCACACATCAGTATGTATTATTTCCAATAAGTAAGTTGCTCGCTCCATTGTTCCGGAGAACGGAGTCTTAGTCATCTTGCCCATGAGGCATGGTTCGCAAACATCAAGTGATTCATAATCAAGTGATTCCAAAAGCCCATCAAGATGGAGTTCCTTCATGCGCTTTACACCAATATGACCTAAACGACATTGCCATAAATAAGTTGCACTATCATTATTAACTTTGCATCTTTTGGCTTCAATATTAAGAATATGTGTATCACTACGATCGAGATTCAATAAACCTTATGACCACAGAAGGTTTTGTTCATGTAAACAGAATAACAATTATTCTTTGACTTAAATGAATAACTGTATTGCAATAAACATTATCCAATCATCTTATGCTCAACACAAACACCAAATAACATTTATTTTAGGTTCAACACTAATCCCGAAGGTAAAGGGACTATGCGATGGTGATCTTATCAACCTTTGGAATCAGTTCCAACACACATCGTCACCTCGCCCTCAACTAGTCTCTGTTCATTTTGTAACTCCTATTTCAAGTTACTAATCATAGCAACTGAACCGGTATCAAATACCCAGGGGCTACTATGAACACCAGTAAAGTACACACCAATAACATGTATATCATATATACTTTTGTTCACTTTGCCATCCTTCTTATCCGCCAAGTATTTGGGGCACTTCCATTTCCAGTGACCATTTCATTTGCAGTAGAAGCACTTAGATTCAGGTTAGGTCTAGACTTGGGTTTCTTCACTTGGGCAACAACTTGTTTGTCGTTCTTCTTTAAGTTCCCCTTCTTCCCTTCGCCCCTTTTCTTGAAACTAGTGGTCTTTGTCAACCATCAACACTTGATGCTTTTCTTGATTTCTACCTTCGCCGATTTCAGCACCGCGAAGAGCTCGGGAATTGTTTTCGTCATCCTTTGCATATTATAGTTCATCACGAAGTTCCAGTAACTTGGTGATAGTGACTAGAGAACTCTGTCAATCACTATCTTATCTAGAAGATTAACTCCCTCTTGATTGGAGTGATTGTAGTACCAAGACATTCTGAGCACATGCTCACTAGCTGAGCTATTCCCCTCCATCTTGTAGGCAAAGTACCTGTCAGAGGTCTCATACCTCTTAACACGGGCATGAGTCTGAAATATCATTTTCAGCTCTTGAAATATCTCATATGCTCCATGGCATTCAAAACATTTTTGAAGTCCCGGTTCTAAGCCGTAAAGCATGGTGCACTAAACTATCAAGTAGTCATCATATCGAGCTTGTCAAAAGTTCATAACGTCTGTATCTGCTCCTGCAATAGGTATGTCACCTAGCGGTGTATTAAGGACATAATTCTTCTGTGCAGCAATAAGGATAATCCTCAAGTTACGGATTCAGTATGTATCATTGCTACTATCATTTTTCAGCTTCTAGGAACATATCAAAAATAAACGGGGAGCTAAAACATGAGCTATTGATCTACAACATAATTTGCAAATACTATCAGGACTAAGTTCATGATAAATTAAAGTTCAATTAATCATATTACTTCCGGACTCCCACTTAGATAGACATCCCTCTAGACATCTAAATGATCACGTGATCCATATCAACTAAACCATGTCCGATCATCACGTGAGATGGAGTACTTTTCCATGGTGAACATCACTATGTTGATCATATCTACTCTATGATTCACGTTCGATCTTTCGATCTCAGTGTTCTGAGGCCATATCTGCATATGCTAGGCTCATCAAGTTTAACCCGAGTATTCTGCATGTGCAAAACTGGCTTGCGCCCGTTGTATGTGAATGTAGAGCTTATCACACCCGATCATCACATGGAGCACGAAGAACTGTCGCAATGGTGCATACTCAGGGAGAACACATATACCTTGAAATTTAGTGAGGGATCATCTCATAATGCCACCATTGTACAAAGCAAGATAAGATGCATAAAAGATAAACATCACATGCAATCAAAATATGTGACATGATATGGCCATTATCATCTTGTTCCTTTGATCTCCATCTCCAAAGTACCGTCATGATCTCCATCGTCACCAGCATGACACCATGATCTCCATTATCTTGATCTCTATCAATGTGTCGTCACATGGTCGTCTCGCCAACTATTGCTTTTGCAACTATTGCTATCGCATAGCGATAAAGTAAAGCAATTATATGGTGCTTGCATATTATGCAATAAAGAGACAACCATAAGGCTTCTGCCAGTTGCCAATAATTTTAACAAAACATGATCATCTCATACAACAATTTATATAATCACGTCTTGACCATATCACATCACAACATGCCCTACAAAAACAAGTTAGACGTCCTCTACTTTGTTGTTGCAAGTTTTACGTGGCTGCTATGGGCTTAGCAAGAACCGTTCTTACCTACGCATCAAAAACCACAACGATTTTTCGTCAAGTGTGTTGTTTTAACCTTCAACAAGGACCGGGCGTAGTCAAACTCGATTCAACTATAGCTGGAGAAACAGACACCCACTAGCCACCTGTGTGCGAAGCACGTCGATAGAACCAGTCTCATGAACGCGGTCATGTAATGTCGGTTTGGGCCGCTTCATCCAACAATACCGCCAAATCAAAGTATGACATGCTGGTAAGCAGTATGACTATTATCCCCCACAACTCTTTGTGTTCTACTCGTGCATATAACATATACGCATAGACCTGGCTCTGATACCACTGTTGGGGAACGTAGTATTTCAAAAAAATCCCTACGATCACGCAAGATCTATCCAGGAGAAGCATAGCAAGGAGCGGGGAAGAGTGTGTCTACGTACCCTCGTAGACCGAAAGCAGAAGCGTTTAGTAACACGGTTGATGTAGTCGAACTTCTTCGCGATCCAACCGATCAAGTACCGAATGCACGGCACCTCCGCGATCTGCACATGTTCAGCTCGGTGACGTCGCTCGAACTCTTGATCTAGTTGAGGTCGAGGGAGAGTTTCGTTAGCACGACGGCGTGGTGACGGTGATGATGAAGTTACCGGCGCAGGGCTTCGCCTAAGCACTATGACAATATGACTGAGGTGGAAAACTATGGAGGGGGGCACCGCACACGACTAAAGATCAACTTGTGTGCCTATGGGGTGCCCCCTCCCCCGTATATAAAGGAGGGGAGGAGGGGGCCGACCGGCCACAAGGGGCGTGCCCAAGGGGGGAAATCCTACTCCTAGTAGAAGCGCCTGTAATGAATCGATATTCCCAGATATTTAATCGGGAATTGGCCATGTGCGCAACCAAATAGGTCAGCATAATTGGACACTACCTCATCGTATTCTCTAAAGTAGAACAATTCGCTTTTATGGAAGTTTATTTTGAGACCCGACATTTGCTCAAACATTGAAAGCAAGAGTTTCGGGTTTCGAGCCTTGTCCAGATCATGCTTCATAAAAGAATTGTGTCATTAGCGTATTGTAAAATAGAGAGGCCACCATCCATAAGTTGTGGCATTACTCCTGCAATCTGGTCATCCTGCTTTGTGCACTCAATTAGAATAGTCAACATGTCAGCAATGGTGTTAATATTGGAGACATGGGGTCATCCTACCATAGTTCTTTTGTTACCTGAGAGTAATGGTCTACATCATCATTGACTTTGATGGTCACACAACCTTCAATTACAAAATTGTGGATCCGGCGCCATTTATCGGAGAAACTTTTCATCCTTAGGGCCTGTTGAAGGAAAGACCACTTGACCTTGTCATAGGATTTTCCAAAGTAAATTTTGAATACCACTCCACTCATATTCTTCGATGCATATCATGGACGGTCTAATGCAGGATTACTACACGATCTAGGGCATTTTGGTTCAAGTTTTGAATAGTAGCTGCATTGCATACACTTCTCAACCCAGCCTGGTTGAGCAAAAACAACCCCAAATGCGTCATCTGCAAGTTGTTTGGTTGCCTGCATCTAGGCTCCCTGCATTAGGTAATACGCAAGCGCACTTTAGTTGGTTGCCTGCATTGGCCCAAGCGGCACATGAACATGGCATTTGGTTGCATACGGCGTACATGGTGTGCTTACCTTGTACCCTAGTTGGTGAGCTTACCCACAAATGATCACACCTAGCACACCAACGCCACAACACAAGAATGGCGATGAACTGGGCAAAGATGATGAAGTTCTTCATCTTCAGCTCAAACTGATGATCCACCTTAGCACCTTCCACTTTGACACCTCCAACCTTGCCACTGTCAACACTGCTGCCTTCGTGCTTTCGCACCCAGTCGGAGTAAGCTTGTTCTGCTGCCTGCCTAGTCTTGAACCCTCTATGGTGCTGTTGTTATACGATGCCACGTGTGCACTGACTTCTTCCCATGAACTATAAACCCCTGAAGCCTTACCGATGAACACGACATACCACTTTCCCTAGCAATCCACAATAGCAAGAGTTGAAGCAGCAAATCAATGGAGCACACAAGTAGCAAGCAAAGTAGCACACAAACAACAATGGAGCAGAAGAGAAGAAGTAAAGCATGCATGATCATACGGCATAGCAAGTTCTACCTAGAACTACCATGGTGTTATCCTACCACCACATCCAAAAGAGGGTGTCGTCCTACCACCGCAAGTTCACCATCATCGTGAGGGGTTAGTATGTATCACCTCACCAAAATATACATACCATCAAATAGTTTTCTAGCCCTAGCTACAAAAAATGTATGTCGTCATCGTCATCGTTGCCACTGCCATCACCATCGGGTATCATGCACGCTCACAGGAAACACTACTCTAGTAGTAGTTCTTGCCCAGCCAGCTCCTGAGCCACAGCACCCTGTGAGCGTCTGCCATGGCAACGAACCCAACACCTTGTGCCTTGTTGTCAAGCAGGTGGCTGAGAGATGCCATGAGAGCCTCGTCGCTGAAGCCACCCTGGGTCATGACAGCGCCATACAGGTCAGGGTGGACGTCGAGGGGCATGCACTCCCTGATGTTTATTGCCACCTCCTTCACCGCCTCAGTCATGCTGCAAAAGACATTGATCTCCTCCTC
The DNA here is from genome assembly GCF_018294505.1 of Triticum aestivum. Taxonomy (NCBI): domain Eukaryota; kingdom Viridiplantae; phylum Streptophyta; class Magnoliopsida; order Poales; family Poaceae; genus Triticum; species Triticum aestivum. Next base: position 243,790,046 of record NC_057794.1, read on the forward strand.
CATCAGGCCTCCTCTCTTCCTTTTCCTATCATGGACGGGGTCAAAGGGTTTGTCGAAGGGCTTCTCGAAGGGCTTGTCAGGGCCATCAAGGACCTCGACGTCCGGGGTCACAGGGGAAGTCTGGCATGTGAGAACCAAGAGGCTCCCCCAAGCCCATGGCATGCTTCCCAGTTGCCAGCCCGAAGGAGAAGATGTGCTGCATATGGTTGTAGTTCTATATGGGTGTGTTGAGGAACTCAGCGTCCCTTGGGTGGTCCTAAGAATGAAACACAAGTGTTGTTAGTTGCGATTAGGAGTAGATAATGGTGGACAATATGAAAAGGAAGAGCGCTGTGAGCTAACCGTGACATGGCCGGCGTAGTGCTTTGCCTCCAGAACTATGGAGCAAGTGTTCTCATCCCATGAGACGCCGCTAAGGTCTCTCAGCTTGGACACTTGGATCTATCGACCTCTCCACTTCCTCAGGTGGTTGTACACCTGGGTGGCGGACACCTCCTGCCCACAGAACTTGAACACATGCTTCGCAACGGTGTTCAAGTGCATCTCCTTGAAGCCCTTGTCAGTCCTAACTCCACTAGAGATGAGCTCACACATCTTGTTCAGCACGAACGTGGACATGAACGGATGCCACTTCATGTTGTTCGAGCTATCATCCTTCTTTGCCTTTGTTGTTGCTACCTTGAGTGCAGCGGCAGCAACAACAGTAGGAGGAGTTTGCTCAACGAGCACTACTGGCACATAGACAGAATCAGACGCGAACACCTCTGGATCAGGTGCCATCTCGGACATAGGTTGCGAGTCCTCGAAAAACAATGGAGGAAACTAGTTGTCGGACAGGACAAGGGCCCGACTAAGATCTTGCGTCTGTGTGGTCATGTCCTACAATCATAGCACACATTGACAGTAAGCATATCACACAACATACCGAACAATCCATGAAAGCAGGATCATGCATGTACATGGTTCATCACTATCATACCATGCACATGCTTCATCACTATCATAACATGCACATGCTTCATCACTATCATACTAAGCACATGGTTCATCACTATCATACTAAGCATACCAGACAATCTATGAGCAGAAACATACATCTACAACAAACAACATGCTACAAATGGACCACCAATAGCTACAAATCACAGATCTAAGAATGAATCAACACAAGCACAAGATTCAACTTCAAACTCTACTACTAATCTAGCCTACCACATGCTTGAACATCGAACCCTACCACAAATTGCAACCGCAGTATAGCAATCAACCATATGAGCTCACAGATCAGAGCACTAATCAACCATGCATCTACATCAAACCCTAGCTGCAACTCAGATCTAGCTAGAAGGAACAGTGAGAAAAGTGGATTGAACTCACAGAGGCCATGGATGCAGCTTGAGGACGAGGGGGATCATAGAATATCACCGCCGGCCGGTGAAGGACCGCCGACGCCATGGACCGCCAGCCGATGAAGATGCGCCGCTTACTTGCTCGTCGGCGCCGATGCACGTCGGCGGGAAAGCTCGAAGGGAGGGAGAATGGTGGCCGGAGTTAGGGCGGTGAGGTAGGGGGCTAAATAGGGGCATATTCGGCAGGAGGTGAGCCAAAATCCTCCCGCCGATTTTTCAGCGACGCGGGCGAGCTCGCGCCATCTCCCTGGTCGCACGAGCAGAGAAGCGCGTCGCCCTCCCCTGCATCGCACGACATAGGCTCGCGAGCTACTGCCGATTCGGGGCGTTTCCCCTGGGCCTGGCCTGAAGGTGCTTTAAGTTTCGTGCCATGTTGGCCGCACAGTAAACGCAGGCAACCAAACGGGCCAATTTCTTCCCGTGCGGGCCAGGCTGAGCCATATGCAGACAACCATACACACCCCTAGTATATTCCGTCCTTGAATGAAGGACGTTTGAGATGGACGGACAACATGGTCAACTATCGAGTTTAACCTACTCGTAGCAACTTTGGTCAAAATCTTAGAGCTAACATTAAGGAGTGGCATATGTGTCTGAACCGCTGAATCCGTTCAGCCTCCTTAATACGAGCAATATCATTGTTCCCCATCTCATCTTTTGATTCAAACTAAGGCACTCAAATACTCGTCCGGATACATAAGATGGAAGTATTCAAACTAAAGTATATTTTTCGTCCCTTAATTCTTTCGATAGTATAGAAATGGTCCCTCAACTTCAAAACCAACACACCTTGGTCCCTCAATTTTTCAAACCGGATAACTTTAGTCCCTCTTACCGCTTCTGATGGTTTCGTTGATGACATGGCATGGTATTAACCCTGGTATTTTGAGTTGACTACCACCTCATCATTTTCTTTCTCTCTCACTTCCCATCTTCGTTTTGTTTTCCTATGCATGCGATGTGCACACTCGTAGGCACCCGCTGCATGGGCGTGTTGGCCTCCTGATGCTCTGATCTTTGGAACTGGATTCAAACGGGACCGAAAGAGCAGGATTTGCAGAGACATGGAGAGGTGGGTGGAGCTGGTGTGCATGGTCGATGAGTCAAGGTTCTTGCTGGAGTTCGAGATGTGCAAACTGCCACACCCGTTTGCCACAGGCTCTGGCGCCGGCGGCGTGGTCGCGGCCATGCTGGTGGCGTGCGACGAGGACGACGCGCGGCTGCGCTTCTCCGTGGAGGACGTGCTCCCGTTCTTCATGCGCACCCAGCGCCATTGTAACGCCCTCCATGCGGCTATAGCTCCCACGTGTCGAGGCACGACTTAGAGACATCACCGCATTGAAAGCAATGTCGCAAGTTAGGTAATCATTACAACATCCCATGTAATATATAATAAAAGGGGGAGATACATAGTTGGCTTACAATCGCCACGTCACATCAAAATACATAAATAACATACATCATCCAAACACTCATGGCCCGACTACGGCGCCAAAATAGAAAATAACCCAACATGCGACAAGGCCCTGAATCAAACCCCAACTAGGCACCACTACTGATCATCAGGAAAATACACGTAGTAACGCTGAGAGTCTTCGTCGAACTCCCACTTGAGCTCGTACTCGTCACCTGGAGCGGGATCACCTGGACCTGCATCTGGAGTTATAGTATCTGTGAGCCACAGGGACTCAGCAATCTCGCACCCTCGCGATCAAGACTATTTAAGCTTATAGGAAGGATAGGCAAATATATATGTGGAGCTGCAGCAAGCGACTAGCATATATGGTGGCTATCTTATTCGCAAAAGAGGGCGAGAAGAGGAGGCAAAGCACGAGCGAGAGACTAGAGAGCAACCTGCGCAAACATTACTCCAACATCGTGTCCACTTCCCGGACTCCGCCGAGAAGAGGCCATCACGGTAACACACTCAGTTGACTCATTTTAATTAATTAAGGTTCAAGTTATCTACAACCGGACATTAACAAATTCCCATCTGCCCATAACCGCGGGCACGGCTTTCGAAAGTTCAATCCCTGCAGGAGAGTCCCAACTTAGCCCATGACAAGCTCTCACGGTCAATGAAGGAATAGACCTCCTCCCAAGACGTTCCGATCAGACTCGGTATCTCGGTAACTCAAGACACTCCGATAGGTTAAAACAAGACCAGCAACACCGCCCGAATGTGCCGACAAATCCCGATAGGAGCTGCACATATCTCTTTCTCAGGGAACACTCAGATGAACACTACGTACAACTAAAACCAACCCTCAAGTTGCCCCGAGGTGGCGCTGCAAGTGGCTCTATTTGGACCAACACTCAGAGGAGCACTGGCCCAGGGGGGTTAAAATAAGTTGACCTTTGAGTCTGCAGAACCCAAGGGAAAGAAAAGGCTAGGTGGCGAATGGTAAAACCAATGTTGGGCATTGCTGGAAAAGCTTTAATCAAGGCGAACTATCAAGGGGTTCCCATTATAACCCAACCGCGTAAGGAACGCAAAATCCGGGAACATAACACCGATATGACGGGAACTAGGGCGGCAAGAGTGGAACAAAACACTAGGCGAGAGGCCGAGCCTTCCATCCTTCACCAAGTATATAGATGCATTAAGATAACATAGCAATATAATGATATCCCAACAAGTAAGTAAATGTTCCAACAAGGAACGGCTCCAAACTTCACCTGCAACTAGCAACGCTATAAGAGGGACTGAGCAAAGCGGTAACATAGCCAATCAACGGTTTGCTAGGACAAGGTGGGTTAGAGGTTTGACATGGCAATTGGGAGGCTGACAAGCAAAAGGTAGGCATCGTAGCATTGGCATAGCAAGAGCGAGCAAACTAGCATAGCAAAGATAGTAGTGATTTCGAGGGTATGATCATCTTGCCTGCACAGTTGTCAGAGTTGATTGGATCCTCAAAAGCAAACTCAAGGGGCTCCTCGGTAGCGAACTCGTCTCCGGCTCTACCCAAACAAGACAAACAAGCAACAAGGATACAATCAACCACGTGCAAACTCAATCAACACGATGCAAAGATGGTATGCCATGCCGGATGCGATGCGGGATGCAAAATGCAAGATATGACAGGAAAAGCATGATCCTGGCCTCAACTTGGAATTCCAAGGGTGCCACTGGAAAGATGAGATGAAATCGCTTGAAAACGATATAAAGAACGCCGGAATCGGAGTTACGGTTTGGAAATGGCAAGCGTTTTAAGAATGACACCGGTCTGCGATTTACAGCAAGTGGGCATCTAAATGCAATGAGATGAACATGCTACAGCACCCAAACATGACAACAAAATGCATGGCAGGGATGTACACAAGATGCTTAACAAAAGTCTAGCACTGAGCTATGGCCAATTCATCCATTATGAGGTTCAAACAAGCATGGCAAAAACGCAAATGCAAAACAGATTCCAGACTTAGTGAAATTAACACTTGTCTGAAATTTCAGATCACGAAGCCCTCTTCAGAGCAGCAAAACAACATGATACATGACCTGATTAAGACAAGTAAGAACATGGCATGGAGCTACTCAATAAGCGTAACAAAAGACCCAAAGTGACCTGGGGCCAAAAGGGGTCACAAAATATACTAACGGGCACACGAACATAGCTAAAACACAATCAGTTTTCAGACTTAGTGAAAACTGAGACATGCTGAAATATAACTCATGAAGGCATGTAAGCAAGCTCGATGCACTCACTATGGTGCAAGTCATGGCAAGGCAAGCATACATCCATAAAGAAGGCACAAAATACAATCTAGACATGGCAAGAACAATGGCATAGCATGCACGGATCAACTACAATAGCATCGGCAAAATCGCAAACGAGTTGACGATCTGCCCAGATTCACAACGAAGCAAAAGTAGAGCTCGATTGACTCAAGCTAGGGTGCTCCATAATTGCAAACAAAGACATGGATGGATAGATCATAACATGATTAACAAAACTCCTTTACTGATCATCCTCAAAAGAGGCACGGATCACTAGGAAACAAGCTGAACATATGGCATCATGAACTAAATAATCCCAGACTTAGTGAAAACAACTAAGTCTCTGAAAACAGATTTCCCGGGTGCCTCACTTTGCAAGCTTGCACAAGTCACCACATACATCCTAAAAATTCATGGGTTGCACCTCTGGAAAGAAGACAAAATGCTTAACAAAACATATGAAGGACTCACAGGCATATCATGCACACATTAATCATGGCAAAAATGACAAAAGTCTAAGATGAACTAGCAGATCTAACAATTAACTCACGAAGCCTCCTTCTAACAGCATTTTGGGCATCAAGATGAGCTCAAATGAAAATGATGCAATGGGATGAAATGATGTACTCGTCGAGACTAACATTTTGATATGCTATATGCCCAAATCGGAGCTACGGATGCAAAGTTACGGCAGGTCAAAGTTTGCTTTAAAATTAGGGTTCAGGGAAACAAAAGTCAACCGGGGGGGATTTTGGATCTGGATCTGGCACTGTTCACGGCGCGACTCCCGAGGTTGACCGGACTTGGAGCTCGCCGGAGTTCATCGGTGGCCGGAGTAGGTGGGGCGACGGCGGTGGCCCGAGGCGGCGGAGCAGCGCGCGGGGTCGGCGGCGGTGACCCGAGGCGGCGGTGGGC
>NC_057794.1:243796516-243806049 GCF_018294505.1 Triticum aestivum
GCCGTCCCGGAGGAAGACGACGCGGGGAGGAGGCGAGGTCGGGGCCCGGGTGGCGGCGCGGGAGGGCCTGCCCCGGGCTTCGGCGGGCCGGTGGCGGGGAAGTGGTCCGCCCGCCATGTGGCGCTTGGGGAGTGGGCGAGGGGGCGCTGCGGACGTGTCCGGCTAGGCTCCAGACATGTCCGTCGGCGGCGCGGAGATGTTTTTTTTTACTAGGGTTTCGGGGAGAGAGAGATCCGAAAACGAAGGGGGGGTGTATCTATAGGCATAAGTGGAGCTAGGAGAGTCCAAATGAGGTGCGGTTTTCGGCCACGCGATCGTGATCGAACGCTCTAGAGCATGGAGTAGAGTTTGGTGGGTTTTGGGCCAAAATGAAGGGGTGTTGGGCTGCAACACACATGAGGCCTTTTTGGTCCCTCGGTTAACCGTTGGAGTATCAAACGAAGTCCAAATGATACGAAACTTGACGGGCGGTCTACCGATAGTTAACCAAGGTTGCTTGGCAAGTCCCGGTCCAATCCGGAAATGTTTAATCACCACACACGAAAGAAAGCTAGAAATGACCACCGGAGGAGAACGAAGCGCCGAATGCAAAACGGACAACGGGGAAAATGCTCGAATGCATGAGATGAACACGTATGCAAATGCAATGCACATGATGACATGATATGAGATGCATGACAACGAAAACAACACACGGAGACAAAGACCCGAACTCGAGAAAATAAAATAACTTAACGCCGGAAACGGCAAGAGTTGGAGTACAAATTGGGAAAGTTATATCTGGGGCGTTACAACACTCCACCACTACGAAAAGATCTCGTCCCGAGATCTAAGACTGAAAGAACTCCGGGTACTCAGAACGGAGGTGATCCTCGCGTTCCCAGGTAGCTTCACGGTCGGAATGGTGTGACCACTTGACTTTGAGAAATTTGATTGACTTGTTGCGAGTCTTGCGTTCAGTCTCTTCAAGAATAGCAACTGGGTGCTCACGATAAGAGAGATCTTCTTGGAGCTCAATGTCCTCGAAGTTGACGGTGCGGTCAGGAGTCTTGAAGCACTTTCGAAGCTGAGAGACATGGAACACGTCATGAACATTTGCAAAGTTTGAAGGAAGCTTGAGTTGATAGGCGAGGTCGCCTCTCTTGCTGACGATCTTGAAAGGTCCCACGTATCTAGGGGCAAGCTTCCCTTTGATACCGAAGCGACGAGTACCTTTCATAGCAGAGACACGGAGGTAAACATGATCTCCGATCTCGAAATCCAAATAGGTGCTTACTATCATAGTAGCTCTTCTGACGGGATTGGGCTGCTTTGAGGTTATCACGAATGACTTTGCACATTTCTTATGCTTCTGTGATTATGTCATTACCCAAGAGCTGACATTCACCGGTTTCAGACCAGTTGAGAGGGGTACGGCACTTCCTGCCATACAGAATTTCAAAAGGGGCCTTGCCCGAACTTGCTTGAAAACTATTGTTGTAGGAGAATTCAGCATAAGGAAGACAATCCTCCCACTTCATGCCGAAGGAGATCACACAAGCCCTGAGCATATCTTCAAGAATCTGGTTGACACGCTCGACTTGACCGCTTGTTTGAGGATGGAAAGCTGTGCTGAAGCAGATGTTAGTGCCCATGGCCTTCTGAAAAGAATCCCAAAACTTCGAGGTAAAGATGCTGCCACGGTCTGAAGAGATCACTTGAGGAATACCGTGCAGAGAGACAATGCGAGAGGTAAAGAGTTCCGCCAATTGAGCTGCAGTGATCGACTCTTTGATAGGCAGAAAGTGAGCCACTTTTTGGTCAGCTTGTCGATGACAACGAATATAGCATCATTGCCACGCTTGGATTTTGGAAACCCAGTCACGAAGTCCATTTCAATGTGGTCAAACTTCCATTCTGGAATGGCAAGAGGTTGGAGGAGACCATCTGGCCTTTGGTGTTCTGCCTTCACTCTTCTGCAGACATCACATTCATTCACGAATTGAGCGATCTCGCGCTTCATTCGAGTCCACCAATAAGCTTGCTTGAGGTCCTGATACATCTTCGTGCTCCCAGGGTGGATGGAGAGGAGAGAATTGTGAGCCTCGTTCATGATCACATTACGGAGGTCACCTTTGGGTACAACAATACGATCCTCGAAGAAAAGAGTGTCCTTCTCATCAAGGCGGTACCACTTGTACTTGGACTGACTCTTGGCAATCCCAAGCTTCACCTTTTTCACCATAGCATCAAGAAGCTGGGCTTGGCGAATCTGGTCTTCTAAGGTAGGAGAGACTTGAAGGTTGGCGAGGAAACCTTGAGGAACAACTTGCAGATTAAGTTTGCGGAAAGCTACTCACAAAGCTCGGGTTGATAAGGCTTGAGAATCAGACTGTTGCAGTAGGCCTTTCTGCTCAAAGCGTCAGCAATCACATTGGCCTTGCCTGGAGTATACTCAATACTAGGATTATACTCTTGAATCATTTCAACCCATCGAGTTTGCCTGAGGTTGAGATTAGGCTGAGTGAAGATGTACTTGAGACTCTTGTGATCAGTGAAAATGTCCACTTTTCTTCCCAATAGAAGATGTCTCCAAGTCAATAGAGCATGCACAACTGCCGCCAACTCGAGATCATGAGTGGGGTAGTTCTTCTCATTAGGCTTCAACTGGCGAGATGTATAAGCAACAACTTTCTTCTCTTGCATCAATATTGCGCCAAGACCTTGGAGAGAGGCATCACAAAAGACCTCGTACGGCTTGGATTCATCAGGTGGAGTCAGAACTGGGGCAGTGATCAATTTCTCTTTCAAAGTGCTGAAAGCAATATCACAGTCCGGAGACCAAACGTACTTGACGTGCTTCTAAAGAAGATTTGAGAGATGCTTCGCGATCTTAGAAAAGTTTTCAACGAATCTTCGGCAATAGCTTGCGAGACCGAGAAAACTGCGGAGTTGCTTCACGTTCTGCGGAGGTTCCCAATTCACAATTGCAGACACCTTCTCAGGATTCACGGCAATGCCCTTGGCAGAGATGATATGACCAAGATAAAGAACCTCATCAAGCCAAAATTCACACTTGGAGAACTTGGCGTAGAACTGATCTTCCCTGAGCTTATCGAGAACCAAATGCAAGTGCTTGGCATGATCTTCCTTGTTCTTCGAGAAAACCAGAATGTCGTCGAGATAGACCAAAACGAAGTCATTGGTGTAGGCATTGAAGATGAAATTCATCATGCGAGAGAACGTCGGAGGAGCGTTGGCGAGGCCAAAAGACATGACAGTGTATTCATATGAACCAAAGCTTGTTCTGAATGCTGTCTTGGGAATATCTTCTTCACGAATGCGAATCTGGAGATAACCCATACGGAGATCAAGCTTGGAGAATACTTGGGCACCTTTGAGTTGTTCGAACAACTCATTGATGTTGGGAAGTGGGTATTTGTTCTTGATGGTCTTCTTGTTCACTGGACGGTAATCAACACAAAGTCGGTCCGTTCCATCCTTCTTCTTCACAAAAAGAACACCACAACCCCACGGAGAAGAACTAGGCCGGATGAGACCCATTCTTTCTTGCTCATCGAGTTGCTTCTTCGGCTCCTTCAACTCTTCAGGCCCGAGCTTGTAAGGACGTTTGCACACAGGTTCCATACCAGGCTCAAGATCAATAACGAATTCAACTGGCCGGTGTGGAGGCATTCCTGGGAGCTCTTCTGGAAAGACGTCTTGATATTCGCAAATGACTTGAATTTGAGAGATGGCGTCCAATTCACCCTTCTCATTGAGAGAAAACAGACGAACGGTATTATCCCAAGCGGCAAAGATAATTACATCCTCAGACGAATGAGTCAATTGAATCTGCCTGGCTGCACAATCAAGCTGAGCCTTGTGCTTAGAAAGCCAATCCATTCCGAGAATAAGATCAATATCAGAGTTACCAAGAACCACCGGAGAAGAGAGAAACTTGTAATCGCCCAACGTGATAGAGACATCCGGGACGCAATTGTTAGAAGTCATTTGCTTCCCCGGAGACACAATCTTCAATGGAACAGGAATCCTTTCGGTCACAAAATCATGCTTGGCCACAAATGGAGTTGAAATAAAAGAAAGCGATGCACCAGTGTCAAAAAGAACTTTTGCAGGAACATCGTTAACAGGAAGGTTACCCATGATCACATCTAGTGAGTCCTCTGCCTGAGCTGCATTTAGCAAATTGACCTTGGCGTGCTTGGGGTTATGCTTGACCACAGCTATACTTGCCGATCTGACAGGAGGAGGAGGGGGAAGGCGCCTCTGGTTGAAACACTTGTTGGCATAGTGACCCTTTTGTTGGCACTTGTTGCACGTGACCTCTAAAAGCGGACGGTGATACGGAGCACTCGATCTTGGAGGTTGAGACGAAGTCTTGTTCTGAAAGCCAGGGTTGGGTGGGTGGGAAGAACCACTGCCACCTTTACTCTTCTGCTGAAACGGCTGACGGAACGGAGGAGGAGGAAGCCAAAACTTCTGCTACTTGGCCACTTGAGTAGAGGAAGAAGGAGTAGCATCTCTGACTCGCTTCCTGGAAGCATCACACCTCAACTGAGCAGCCTCTTGCTTCAGTGCCATGTTGTAGAACTCATCGTACCTCAAGGGCTCAAAGAGGACAAGAGCGAGATGAATTTCTTCTCTGAGACCACCCCTGAACTGATATATCATGCTCTTCTCATCAGGCACGTCCTGCTTGGCAAAGCGGGCAAGCTTCTGGAACAACTTGTTGTAGTCATAGACAGACAAAGAGCATTGCTTCAGATTGCAGAATTCCTCACGCTTGCTTTCAACCACGCTCTGCGGAATATGATGAGCTCGGAAATCTCGACGGAAATCATCCCAAGTGATAACACGTCCACCTCTGGAATCCTTGTACTGCTGGAACCATTCTGCAGCTTGATCTTTGAGTTGGAAGGAAGCGAACTTCACAAAGTCCTCAGGCCTGATGTTACTGCACTCGAAATGCTTACACAGATCCACAAGCCAATCGTCAGCATCGGTTGCCTCAACACAATTGCTGAAAGTCTTTGGCCCGTTAGCAAGGAACTAGTTGAGTGTAGCAAAGTGACTCTGATTGCTGCCTTGATTCCCTTAACTGCCTTGATTGCGCTCTTGAAGAATTTGCATGATCAGCTGAGTGTTTGCATTGGTTGCGGCCATCACAGCTTGCCATGCCTCTGGAGGAGGTGGAGGCGGTGGCGGATCAGGATTCGGAGTCGTGCGCGTTGGAGGAGCCATCCTGAAGAGGTTGACCACCATTAGCACATTGACAGATAAATATTGAAGCTGAATCCAATGGAATGAAAATTGCAACATATAGTCTTCACATCCGAACAAAATGAACGAATGCATTCCTCTTGAAATGGTCACATATCCATAAATTGAGAAGCCACGTAGAATTAAGGTAGAGAAATAAATCAACAAGGTACGGATCAAGAACGAATAATCGGTAAGAAATCCCAATCTCAAACCAATATCCGTGGAAGAAGAACTAGAGCTACGATAATTCCCACCTATGAAACTTCCGAACCTTTCCGGTTATGCAATCAGGTGTTGGGGATACAGGGGAAGCATAATATCTCACCCAAACTAGCAAATCCTACATCCAACTGTATCCATCCTTCAACACATAACCAAGAAACCTTCGGAAACCATCTACCTCAACCTTCGAAAAGCATCCGTTATACAAGTTATGGCGATACTCCCGAACTCCCGCCCCAGTACTGGGTGGCGTCGAGGTTATCTCACCAACAAACTGCATAAAAGAGATTTTCGATGTCGGCGAACATATCTCAAGTATTCCAGAATTGCAACGATAAAATTATGATGACAACACCTCAGAGCTCAACTCCCCGAGACACTTCCACTAAACCCCTGACAGGAGGCACCAAGTCAATGTTCTCATCATAAGCCATCGGAACGATTCCAAGATACTCGCGTGATCCTAAAAATTTTTTAGTGAAATTTGAGAAGAGAAGAGTCAAAACTCTACGTCAGGATGCCTTACCAGAGCGATGAGGAGACTGAGAAGTAAAAAAGAATTCCTAAACTCTTCGATATATAATTCCTAAATGACTCAAAACATTTTTCTAGACACAACGCGGCTGCTAAAAACGATCAAGCAATGGGGCTCCTAAGGTCGGGGAAGGCTCTGATTACCAACTTGTAACGCCCTCGATGCGGCTATAGCTCCCACGTGTCGAGGCACGACTTAGAGACATAACCGCATTGAAAGCAATGTCGCAAGTCAGGCAATCATTACAACATCCCATGTAATATATAATAAAAGGGGGAGATACATAGTTGGCTTACACTCGCCACGTCACATCAAAGTACATAAATAACATACATCATCCAAACACTCATGGCCCGACTACGGCGCCAAAATAGAAAATAACCCAACATGCGACAAGGCCCTGAATCAAACCCCAACTAGGCACCACTACTGATCATCAGGAAAAGACACGTAGTAACGCTGAGAGTCTTCATCGAACTCCCACTTGAGCTCGTACTCGTCACCTGGAGCGGGATCACCTGGACCTGCATCTGGAGTTATAGTATCTGTGAGCCACAGGGACTCAGCAATCTCGCACCCTCGCGATCAAGACTATTTAAGCTTATAGGAAGGATAGGCAAATATATATGTGGAGCTGCAGCAAGCGACTAGCATATATGGTGGCTATCTTATTCGCAAAAGAGGGCGAGAAGAGGAGGCAAAGCACGAGCGAGAGACTAGAGAGCAACCTGCGCAAACATTACTCCAACATCGTGTCCACTTCCCGGACTCCGCCGAGAAGAGGCCATCACGGTAACACACTCAGTTGACTCATTTTAATTAATTAAGGTTCAAGTTATCTACAACCGGACATTAACAAATTCCCATCTGCCCATAACCGCGGGCACGGCTTTCGAAAGTTCAATCCCTGCAGGGGAGTCCCAACTTAGCCCATGACAAGCTCTCACGGTCAATGAAGGAATAGACCTCCTCCCAAGACGTTCCGATCAGACTCGGTATCTCGGTAACTCAAGACACTCCGACAGGTTAAAACAAGACCAGCAACACCGCCCGAATGTGCCGACAAATCCCGATAGGAGCTGCACATATCTCTTTCTCAGGGCACACTTAGATGAACACTACGTACAACTAAAACCAACCCTCAAGTTGCCCCGAGGTGGCGCTGCAAGTGGCTCTATTTGGACCAACACTCAGAGGAGCACTGGCCCGGGGGGGTTAAAATAAGATGACCCTTGAGTCTGCAGAACCCAAGGGAAAGAAAAGGCTAGGTGGCGAATGGTAAAACCAATGTTGGGCATTGCTGGAAAAGCTTTAATCAAGGCAAACTATCAAGGGGTTCCCATTATAACCCAACCGTGTAAGGAACGCAAAATCCGGGAACATAACACCGATATGACGGAAACTAGGGCGGCAAGAGTGGAACAAAACACTAGGCGAGAGGCCGAGCCTTCCACCCTTCACCAAGTATATAGATGCATTAAGATAACATAGCAATATAATGATATCCCAACAAGTAAGTAAATGTTCCAACAAGGAACGGCTCCAAACTTCACCTGCAACTAGCAATGCTATAAGAGGGGCTGAGCAAAGCGGTAACATAGCCAATCAACGGTTTGCTAAGACAAGGTGGGTTAGAGGTTTGACATGGCAATTGGGAGGCTGACAAGCAAAAGGTAGGCATCATAGCATTGGCATAGCAAGAGCGAGCAAACTAGCATAGCCAAGATAGTAGTGATTTCGAGGGTATGATCATCTTGCCTGCACAGTTGTCAGAGTTGACTGGATCCTCAAAAGCAAACTCAATGGGCTCCTCGATAGCGAACTCGTCTCCCGGCTCTACCCAAACAAGACAAACAAGCAACAAGGATACAATCAACCACGTGCAAACTCAATCAACACGATGCAAAGATGGTATGCCATGCCGGATGCGATGCGGGATGCAAAATGCAAGATATGACAGGAAAAGCATGATCCTGGCCTCAACTTGGAATTACAAGGGTGCCACTGGAAAGATGAGATGAAATCACTTGAAAACGATATAAAGAACGCCGGAATCGGAGTTACGGTTTGGAAATGGCAAGCATTTTAAGAATGACACCGGTCTGCGATTTACAGCAAGTGGGCATCTAAATGCAATGAGATGAACATGCTACAGCACCCAAACATGACAACAAAATGCATGGCAGGGATGTACACAAGATGCTTAACAAAAGTCTAGCACTGAGCTACGGCCAATTCATCCATTATGAGGTTCAAACAAGCATGGCAAAAACGCAAATGCAAAACAGATTCCAGACTTAGTGAAATTAACACTTGTCTGAAATTTTAGATCACGAAGCCCTCTTCGGAGCAGCAAAACAACATAATACATGACCTGATTAAGACAAGTAAGAACATGGCATGGAGCTACTCAACAAGCGTAACAAAAGACCCAAAGTGACCTGGGGCCAAAAGGGGTCACAAAATATACTAACGGGCACACGAACATAGCTAAAACACAATCAGTTTTCAGACTTAGTGAAAACTGAGACATGCTAAAATATAACTCATGAAGGCATGTAAGCGAGCTCGATGCACTCACTACGGTGCAAGTCATGGCAAGGCAAGCATACATCCGTAAAGAAGGCACAAAATACAAGCTAGACATGGTAAGAACAATGGCATAGCATGCACGGATCAACTACAATAGCATCGGCAAAATCGCAAACGAGTTGACGATCTGCCCAGATTCACAACGAAGCAAAAGTAGAGCTTGATTGACTCAAGCTAGGGTGCTCCATAATTGCAAACAAAGACATGGATAGATAGATCATAACATGATTAACAAAACTCCTTTACTGATCATCCTCAAAAGAGGCACGGATCACTAGGAAACAAGCTGAACATATGGCATCATGAACTAAATAATCCCAGACTTAGTAAAAACAACTAAGTCTCTGAAAACAGATTTCCTGGGTGCCTCACTTTGCAAGCTTGCACAAGTCACCACATACATCCTAAAAATGCATGGGTTGCACCTCTGGAAAGAAGACAAAATGCTTAACAAAACATACGAAGGACTCACAGGCATATCATGCACACATTAATCATGGCAAAAATGACAAAAGTCTAAGATGAACTAGCAGATCTGACAATTTACTCACGAAGCCTCCTTCTAACAGCATTTTGGGCATCAAGATGGGCTCAAATGAAAATGATGCAATGGAATGAAATGATGCACTCGTCGAGGCGAACATTTTGATATGCTATATGCCCAAATCGGAGCTACGGATGCAAAGTTACGGCAGGTCAAAGTTTGCTCGAAAATTAGGGTTCGGAGAAACAAAAGTCAACCGGGGGGATTTTGGATCTGGATCTGGCACTGTTCACGGCGCGACTCCCGAGGTTGACCGGACTTGGAGCTCGCCGGAGTTCGTCAGTGGCCGGAGTAGGTGGGGCGACGGCGGTGGCCCGAGGCGGCGGAGCAGCGCGCGGGGTCGGCGGCGGTGACCCGAGGCGGCGGTGGCCCGAG
>NC_057794.1:243806388-243808560 GCF_018294505.1 Triticum aestivum
CCCGGAGGAAGACGACGCGGGGAGGAGGCGAGGTTGGGGCCCGGGTGGCGGCGCGGGAGGGCCTGCCCCGGGCTTCGGCGGGCCGGCGGCGGGGAAGTGGTCCGCCCGCCACGTGGCGCTTGGGGAGTGGGCGAGGGGGCTCGGCGGATGTGTCCGGCTAGGCTCCGGACATGTCCGTCGGCGGCGCGGAGATGTTTTTTTTGACTAGGGTTTCGGGGAGAGAGAGGTCCGAAAACGAAGGGGGTGTATTTATAGGCATAAGTGGAGCTAGGAGAGTCCAAATGAGGTGCGGTTTTTGGCCACGCGATCGTGATCGAACGCTCTAAAGCATGGAGCAGAGTTTGGTGGGTTTTGGGCCAAAATGAAGGGGTGTTGGGCTGCAACACACACGAGGCCTTTTCGGTCCCTCGGTTAACCGTTGGAGTATCAAACGAAGTCCAAATGATACAAAACTTGACAAGCGGTCTACCGGTAGTTAACCAAGACCGCTTGACAAGTCCCGGTCCAATCCGGAAATGTTTAATCCCCACACACGAAAGAAAGCTAGAAATAACCACCGGAGGAGAACGAAGCGCCGGAATGCAAAACGGACAACGGGGAAAATGCTCGAATGCATGATATGAACACGTATGCAAATGCAATGCACATGATGACATGATATGAGATGCATGACAACGAAAACAACACACGGAGACAAAGACCCGAACCCGAGAAAATAAAATAACTTAACGCCGGAAACGGCAAGAGTTGGAGTACAAATTGGGAAAGTTATATCTGGGGCATTACAGCCATGGCTGGTCGTCTTCACCGAGAAGTCTCTATGCGCTGATTCGAAGTTCGTCCGACGGCCCTGCCTTCTTCAAGTTGTTCGGCCACCTGATGTTGGGGACCCGACGCTGCCAGCCTGCCAGTGCTCGTCCAGTGCTATGAACCTTGCTATGGGGAGCCGTACCTCTTCTCCCACCCCATTGAGTAGGCCCACATGCGGCCATTACCATGTTGAGCAGGCACACACGTGCGCCGTCACATGATTGCGAGCGCTTCAACCGTTCGACGAGGTATTGTCGGCGTTGCGCGCTTTGTGCCGCACGGCGAGGCGGGCGTGCTCTGGGCGTCGGCCATGCATCTATGCCGTGCCATACTGCCGGGGTCGTCGTCGTACCCACTGTTGTAACTGCGCCACGGCCCTCCCAGTGTCCACGACCCCGATGTCGGCAGGTGAGCGACGAAGTGGTCGTGGTGGTTGCGTGCCATGGGGCTGTGGTACGACGACTTATGGGCGGCACAGTAGGCCCATGGCCTACCAGCGTGCTCAGCTTGTCGATGGCCGTGGGGGAGGTGACGCATATTGGTGCCGCATTCACCAGATTGCAGCGAGTATTTGTAACGCCCCGGATACAACTTGCCATATTTGTAACTCCGACTCTTTCCATTTTCGGCTTTAAATTACGATATTTCCTTCGTGGTTGGGTTTTGTCTTTATTTTTCTTTTTGTTCATGTCATGCATTTCATATCATTTCATCATGTGCATCGCATTTGCATTCGTGTTCGTCTCATGCATCCGAGCATTTTCCCCATTGTCCGTTTCGCAACCCGACACTCCCACGTGCACCGGCGCACCCCTCTTGTCTCTTTTCATGAGCGGGTGTTAAACGTTCTCGTAATGGACCAAGATTTGCCAAGTGGCCTTGGTACACCACCGGTAGACCGCGTATCAAATTTTGTTCCATTTGGAGGCCGTTTGATGCTCCAACGGTTAACCGGATAACCGCAAAAGCCTCTTTGTGTTGCAGCCCAACACCCCTCCAAAACGGCCCAATAACCCATCTAAATCTTCTCCATGTCCTCCGTCATCGGATCACGATCGTGTGGGCGAAAACTACACCTCATTTGGACATTCCTACCTCCCTCTACCTATATATATGTGATCCGCTTAGAATTTTTCGCGCAGTCCAAACCCTAGCACCGCTCCCCTCGCGCCGCCGGACGTTTCTTCCTTCGCCGCCGGACATGTCCGCCCTCCACATCGCTCCAGCCAATCCCGTCGTGCCACCTCAGCTCTGCCGTCTCCCGCGGCCAACCCAGAGGCGCCACGTGTTGCCGTCGTCCCCCACCATCGTGCGGGCCCGCGAGCCCAGAGCAGGCCCGCCGGGCCCGGTCGTCGCTGCCCG
>NC_057794.1:243808924-243812463 GCF_018294505.1 Triticum aestivum
CCCGCACCGCCCGGCTCCCCGAAGCCTTCGCGCCGCCCGAGCGCGCCTCGCTCCTCCCGCCGACGAACCTCCCGCAGCGCCCCCGCAGCGCCCCCGCATCGCCCAGCCAGCTGTCGCCCGCCTCGCCGGCCCCGCCGCCTCGCCATATCCGGCCTCCTCCCCTCGCCGGAGCGGCTCTCCGTCGCCGGAACCGCCATGGCCGCCGGCTGCCCAGCCGCCGGGAGTCCTCCGTCCCTGGACGTCGTCGTTCCCCGATCCAAACGGTGTTGCCCGCGTCCGGGATCCCGCTATCCCGCTCGGCTCCGTCCAGTTTTTCGTCCACGGGGTATGATTTTCCACTGTCTTTTCCCTAATATTTTTATGCCTCCTTCATCGCATCATATCTCGGTGTCCGTGGGTCCAAATCATGCATATGATATGTCGAATTGTTTATCACATTGAGCTCTTCATGTTAGAAGCATTTACATGCATGTTACTGTCTGTTATGATGTCATTTTCATTGATGAAAGAGTGCTATAAAATGTTAGCTGCTGGTGATTACCAGACCACGAGGTTTTGTCATTTTTGTTGCATTTGATGTGTGCATCGTATGAGTATGAGGTCTACATGTGCTTTGAACTACATCATGCCATCTTTACAGAGGTGCTTGTCTTGTATTTTTGTGATCAATATGGTGACTAGCACAAGCATGCAAACTAGGCTTCATGATGTTGCTGTTTTCAGGAACTTAGCATTTTGCTAAGTCTTTTTCCTGTTGTTATTTTTTATGCCATGTAAACTTGATGCGACATAGTGATCCATGCTTATTTTGGGATACTTAAGTAAGGGTGTTTTGAACATGTGGTTATGCTCTATCCATCAATGCCCCCGTTTACAATTATGGAGTCCTCTAGTATGTCTTGTTCTTGCTCTACTTTTGCTATAAAATGTTCCAGGCAGAATGTTAACGTGTTAATCAATTTTGCCATGGTTGTTGCTAGTGATTCATGCATCCCATTAACTTGATCTTGCCATGGTTAGCTTCATGAACATGTCATCTTGCTATTGGTATGCTTATATTGTCATGCAATACTTTGTGGTGAGTGACATGAGCTCGCAAAGTTGCCTTCACAAATCTGCTTATGCCATGCTCTGTTTTTCTGCCAAGTCTGAAACTGTTAATAAAACTTGCTATGTTTACATGGGTGCCAACATATCTTCTATGCCTTTTTGGCTCATGATCAGTAAGGGAAGTTTGATCTATGCATTTAGTAGAATCATGCCATGCCTTGTTTTGCTATGATATGTTCCTGTAGCATTTTGTTTGCTTGCTCTAAACTTTGCTTCCTGATGTTATTTTGACATGTTAGTATTTTCACTAAGTTTGTGAAGCTGATATCTTTTGCACTTTTGCCATGCTTGTTTGAACCTGTTCTAGTGTGTTTTAGCCATAGCTCAGTGTTCATGTTTTGTTAAGCATCTCTTGTGCATCACTGCCATATGCTTTGTTGCTATGTTGGAGTGTATTAGCTTAGTTTCTTGTTGCATTCTAGGTGGCATCGTGCTGTTAATCACAGTTTTACGTCATCCTTGTTTTGCTTGCCATTTGCAAACCGTGCATCCGCTTCCGGTGATCTCTATATCGATTTCGACCAAAATCACCTCATCTTTTCAGCGGCATACTTGGTTTGCCAAGTTAATGTATTGATCATTCTTTCCCTTCCGAAGCACGCATATGCATTGCATATCACATCTCGCATATCATGCCATGTATTGCATCATGTTGTTTGTGCATTGCACCGTGATTGATTGTTGTTCCATTGATTGTGTTCTTGCCTTGGGTAGATCCGGGAGACGAGTACGTGAACGAGGAACCTATTGAGTACGCTTTCGAGGATCAAGCTTTCGACAACTCTGAGTACATTGCAGGCAAGATGACCATACCCTCGAAATCACTTCTATCTTTGCTTTGCTAGTTGTTCGCTCTATTGCTATATCGCACTACCTACCACTTGCTATCATGCCTCCCATATTGCCAAGTCAAGCCTCTAACCCACATTTTCTAGCAAATCGTTGTTTGGCTATGTTACCGCTTTTGCTCGGCCCCTCTTATAGCGTTGCTAGTTGCAGGTGAAGCCGAAGTTTGTTCCATGTTGGAACATGGATATTGTTGGGATATCATTATTATCTCTTATTTAATTAATGCATCTATATACTTGGTAAAGGGTGGAAGGCTCGGCCTTATGCCTGGTGGTTTGTTCCACTCTTGCCGCCCTAGTTTCCGTCATACCGGTGTTATGTCCATTGATTTTGCATTCCTTACGCGGTTGGGTGTTATGGGAACCCCTTGACAGTTCGCTTTGAATAAAACTCCTGCAGCAAAGCCCAACCTTGGTTTTACCATTTGCCTCACCACCACCTACTTTTCCCTTGGGAGTCGCGCTCCCGAGGGTCATCTTTATTTTAGCCCCCTAGGCCAGTGCTTCTCTAAGTGTTGGTCCAACCTGGGCGATGTCCGGCACCCCCTGGGCAACCAGGGTCTATGCCAACCCGACGTGTTGCGCATCCGGTGTGCCCTGAGAACAAGATATGTGCAGCTCCTATCGGGATTTGTCGGCACATTCAGGCGCTTTTGCTGGTCTTGTTTTACCATTTTCGAAATGTCTTGTAACTGGGATTCCGAGACTGATTGGGTCTTCCCGGGAGAAGGAATATCCTTCGTTGACCGTGAGAGCTTGTGATGGGCTAAGTTGGGACACCCCTGCGGGGTTTGAACTTTCGAAAGTTGTGCCCGCGATTATGTGGCAGATGAGAATTTGTTAATGTCCGGTTGTAGAGAACTTGACACTTAACTTAATTAAAATGAATCAACCACGTTTGTAGCCGTGATGGTCTCTTCTCGGCGGAGTCCGGGAAGTGAACACGGTTCTTGTGTTATGCTTGAACGTAAGTAGTTTCAGGATCACTTCTAGTTCACGACCGTTGCGTTGCTTCTTTTCTCGCTCTTATTTGCGTAAGTTAGCCACCATATATGCTTAGTGCTTGCTGCAGCTCCACCTCACTACCCTTCCCTACCCATAAGCTTAAATAGTCTTGATCTCGCGTGTGTGAGATTGCTGAGTCCTCGTGACTCACAGATACTTCCAAACAGTTGCAGGTGCCGATGATAGCAGTGCAGGTGATGCAACCGAGCTCAAGTGGGAGCTCGATGAAGATCTTGGCCGTTGTTATGTGTCTTTTTCGGATGATCAGTAGTGGTACCCAGTTGGGACGATCGGGGATCTAGCTTTTGGGGTTGTCTTCTTTTATTTTGGTTCCGTAGTCGGACCTTTGATTGTACCTTGGCTGATGTATGGATTATTTTATGTATTGTGTGAAGTGGCGATTGTAAGCCAACTCTTTATCCCTTTCTTATTCAGTACATGGGATGTGGGAAGATTACCCCTCTTGCGACAAGCCTACCATGCGACTATGCCTCTAAGTCGTGCCCCGACACGTGGGAGATATAGCCGCATTGTGGGTGTTACAGTATTGCTGAGCACCACCTCTCTTCTCGGTCT